>NC_050573.1:336183166-336484864 GCF_011100635.1 Trichosurus vulpecula
AATATGAGTTGGTACATTCTCTGCAACTTAAGATTTCTGAAATGTAGGAGAGATGAATATGACTATATTAATAAATTTTTTTCTTTAAATGCAGAACTGAGGCAATTATAAAATTCACTAATTTAGACCGAGTTTGTCAAATACTCAAACAGATCTCAATCTCTTAATCAATAAACATTTATTAAGTGCCTTCTATGTAGTGGGCACTGTACTAAGCACAGGGGATATAGAAGGAGGCAAAGGACAGTCCCTTCCCTCAAGGAGATTATAATCTAATGGGCAAGGAAATATTGAAACAAATATATACAAAGCAAGCTGTGTGTAAGTGCATGCATGTATATATAGATATGTGTGCATATATGTATGTATATAAAAGTCCACCACAGGGGCTTGACCCAGCAGAGTACAGGGTTTCCACTCTTCTCCTCAACATTGGGAGGATACTTAGGAAAATTCTGGCCTTCCACTTTTCATTTCTCATTCAAACCATGTGATAAGTCTGTCTTTCTTTCTGTCATGCAATTCTTTGATGACATTTACTCTTAATTTTATCTGGAGTTTCCAATTTATTATTAGTTTCAACCTGCTTACACCCACTATATAACTTTCCATTTTCTTCTGTGTAGTGCTCATTTTAGGATGAAGTAATTTTAGGTCTTATTACTGTATAGCAATACTGCTCAAAAATTGTATTGAAAATATTCTATGGGATGCTCAGATTAGTAAAAGTGCTTTGCAATTTCCCAAAAGCAACCCAGCCTGCTCTCTTCCTCCCTTTTGAATCTGGACCCAGTACATTGTCCAAATGCATAGGCTGTACTAGATTTACGTATTATTGGACAAGGTTTATGCACATTGAAATCTACACAACAGACATGATTTATTCATTTGGTCTTTCCTGTGAGGATAGTCAAACAAACTTTTTTTCCTAATAATTTCAGATCTCTTCCATAAGGGCTCTGCAATGTCTTGGGCTTAAATCAATCCATATAATGTCCATTACCAAGTACCTCATTAGATAGCAAAGATGTAGTCCATTGTTGAATATCATTTGTGAAAGTCTGCTTGTTCCCTACTAATACCTTCATCAAGGATGCCCTCAGTTCACGTACGGAGGACCCTTATAAAAGTGTTGCATACATAGGAGAGTAGACATGTGCTTTGTTAATTGTTGATGTTTTCATTTCTTTTCTTTATTTGTAATCAATAAAGTCTGAAATTCACTCCTACCAACACTATTGGAATCTTCCTTTACTTTAAAAAACCTTGTAGACTAGTCCCTCAATGTCTTCACAAATTTATCCCATGGATCTCCTCTATATACCTGATCTAATCTAGCTGCTTTTTTCTGCCATTGTTCTCTTTAGCGTTATTTCTATTCCTCTTGTAAGGTCCTTAGGGACTGTGATGTGTGATATTAAAATCCAATTGTAGTGGTTCCTCTATCTTTAAGAAAGTAGGTGTAATAATTTTTGCAAATCTCTCCCCCCTCCATTTTCCAGCTATTTGTGGGCTTTTTTTATCCTTAAGTGCTCTCGGGATGTCTTTGCTTGGTTGGTCATCTTACTAAGCATTGTTTAACCTGGTTTTACCCTCCATTAGATAACTATGTGGCACAGTGGATAGAATGCTGTGCCTGGAATCATGAAGACCCAAGTTCAAATCTGGCCTCTGACAGTTAACTAGTTGTGTGATCGTGGGCAAGTCACTTAGCCCTGTTTGCCTAAGTTTCCTCATCTGTAAAATGAACTGAAGAAGAAAGCAGCAAACCACTTAAGTATCTCTGCCAAGAAAACTCCAAAAAGAGGTCACAAAGAAACAGGCATGACTGAAAGGATCAGACAACCCTCCATTTCTTTATGTGATGAAGCTGCTCACAATTGTCCATTACTCCTCCTTACTTGCTTTTACAAATGAACTTATATTCTAGTACGGTGTTATATTTGACAGCCATATTTCTCTTTTGGTATGTAAGACAAATGTTTGCCAACTAGGATTCCTTTTGTTTCCTTGTTGTAGCAAATAATTCATAATGGTTTAATTTTTGTCAATGTCATTTATAGTCTCTTTCCCTTAAATAATATTAGATTTTCAATAGCTTTTAAAATAAGCATGTGTTAAATCTCCTTAATCGCTATTTTACTGAAAAGTTAAGCCATCTATTCCATTTATAGGAAGCTTTTTATTCCTAATGTTGACAACTTCATGAATAGAATGTATTTGTTTGGAGAGCCCAGCTATTGTGGGAGCTAGATTAAGCACAGACAAATGGCTTATCAAATCTTTTCTGAAGATGCAATTCTGCTATGAGAAGGCTTCTATGGGAAAAAAATTATATGCATTTTCCCTCATTATTATTATTTTTATTATGCAGTATAATTCTTCTTAAATGCAATATGAATCCCAAGAGAGAATGAATGTTTGTTAATTACAAAATAATATAACAATAAATAAATACAAGAATTGAAGGAAAATGAAACCCATCACTAACGTTAGACTTGGACAAATGGGTTCTTTGTCAAAAATGTGCTCAAAAAGTGAAAGGAATAAGCATTTTTATATAATGCTTATTATGGGCCAGGCCCTGTGCTAAGCACTTTACAAACCTCTCTCAATTCTTTTTCCACTGATTTAGTAAGCACTTAACTTTCTGTTATTGTTTTTGATGGTGGTGATGATGATGGTAATAGTGGTGATAGTGATGGCAAAAAAATGAATAAAAAACATAATGGGAACTGCACTTCACAAATAGGTGCATTGAAGAAATAAAAATGTAGACAAAGGTGTCTCTTTGTGTACAGATGATTAAAGAAAGGACTCAATTCAGTCAATAAACATTTCATGTACTAAATGCTGGGGATACAAAGGAATTCACAATCTAGTGGGGGAGACCACATGCAAAACAACTATTATAATCAGACTATATACAGGATAAATTGGAAATAACCAATAGCAGGAAAGCACTAGAATTAAGGGAGAAGGGGGGTCAGGATAAGGCTGCTTGAGAAGGATGTATTTAACTGGGACTTGGAGGAGGCAAGGGAAACCAGGAGGCAGAGACAAGGAAGGAGAATATTCCAGGTGTGGAGAGAGTATCTTGTTTGAGAAAGAGTTAGTTGGGGAGGCAATCTAGAAAGGAGACATTTGATATAGTTCATCTGCCCTGAACATGCTTTTTGTTTTTTAGACTTGCATTTCTTGAAATTCATAGAACTCTTTCAAGATTGATCTTACAGGAAAAAGCCTTGAGCCACAATAGAACACACTCGTTACTGCTATCTCTTGTTAATTTCCCAAACATCCCTGGCTCTCCCTTCCCTACTAGGGATAGAAGCTCAGCACCTGCCACTGCATTCTATCCAGCAGGCAATGAGTTTAAATGTGGCTAACTGATATTTCAACAATATGCGTTGAAATAAGAGTCATGCATAAACATGTCCTCCCCCTGACCCCCCCAAAATGAGTTTGCTGCTCTCAGTTTCCCATCCCCATGATTTGGACAGATAGACTTCCAACCTTTTTAACTGTTTATTTTGGAAATGTCCTACCAAATTCTTGACCCCCATGACCTCTCAGCATGTCTTTACTTCAATGAGTGATAAAAAAGATGGACTACCAAAATAGATCACCTTTCCTTCTAATCCAAAGGAACCTGAAATGACACTCATTTTCCGTGATGAGAATGAAAATTTCTAAAATCTAATAACAATAGTTCACCTTTTTATAGCGCTTTAAAGTTTACCAAGTACTTTCCTCACAACTACCTTAATATAATGCTAATCCAAATATTATTATCTTTCTCTTTTTAGAGATAAATAAAATGAAATACAAAGGAAATAAGACATTTTCCTAACTCCACAACTACCAGTAACAGGAGCAAAATTTGAATTCAGGTAGAGAGGCGTGTTGGAGCCAGCTTGAAAAAGAACTGGGAAGGATTAAGAAATTTTTAGGGTTAGCACTGACCCCTGACAAACTGGCAAAACCTTCATATCAGCATTTGATGTATTATGCTGTTGATTATCTAGATTTAAGAAAGGAATGGACAAAATGTTAGTAATACATATTAAACTTAAAAGTATGTAATGGGTACTTTTTCTCAGAGAGTGAGTTGTAAAAATTTTACCAGCACACCTCTGAACTCAGATCTTCTGATTCCAAATCCAGTATTTTATTCATTACACTATTACCTTACATTATTAGGTACCTAAAACTTGTAGTGTGAGTTTCAGGTGTTATATTAAATACCCAAAACCTTGGTTCAAAGCAAAAATGAAATCCCCTGAACAGTGCCTACTTCCATGTTCAAATCCTTGAGAACATCCATGGATGTTATACAATATATACATATTCCTTGCATGGGAGCTGATAGACTCATTTATTTTTAATCTCACTCAGTAGCAAAGAGTACTCTGTAGAGATGGCAGTATAGATAAAAAGAAATTCCATATATAGAGATAGTGCAAACTAAAAAAGGAGCAGTTTCACATCTCAGAAAACAAATAATGGAGAGAAGACATTTAATTTAATAGTTACCCAAACACAAAAACAATATCAGTTTTCCTCCTGAATACATATTATGCCATTTCATATCCCACAAATTTTCTTTTTAAAAAGGCAGATTAACTGAAACTCTAAGCTAAATCTTTACTTAGACAAGGAGAGTCTGGCAGAGAAGTCTCTCATTTAACAGAGTACAAGAGATGCTCATTTATTTCTGAGAAAGAGAAAGAAAGAGAAAAGAGCCTGGTGAGAGGGGGGTGGGGAAGAGATGAAAGGACACATAAGGGAACAAGATGGTTAGCAAACTTTCACCATCTGGATTTCAATCGCTAATTAACCTCCAATCAGTCAAACCTCATTTAAAAATATCTACAGTTTCGAATGTTTGTTAGGACACTAGTCCTATAAAGTGAATTGATTTTTACCACCTACCCCTGAACAGGATCCAGAGACAACACAATATGTAATCACACAGCACGGTATATGGGTCACTATTTTTAATTGCTTATCCGAATTTTACAATGGAGTCAGCCAGCCAACTTTGCATCCACTCTCATTGTTTCATTTTTGAATAAATAGAAAGGCCCTTAAGGAGTCCTGGCCAGAGGCAGGATTTTGAAGCAGGCACAATTTTCCTTTGGCCCCTTCCCATTTCCAGTTCTGTATCCTGCTCTCAACTTCTGGTGCCCCTGGTCCCCTGCCCTGCACCCTAATGTTCTCCTGCTGCCCACTGAGAATTCAGTCTCCTTCTCTCTCCTCCTCCCTGCTGAGCTCAAACCTGCTCTCTCTCAAAGTCATTTTAAAATGACTTTTCAGTAAAAACTCCTATTCCCTCAAAGTGGCTCTCCCTGTTGGATGTTGGGACGAAGTTAGGCTAATTAAATAACTGCCATTAAAGTGTCTATAATTGATAGACTTCAACTCCTGTAGAACTTTCTAGGGATAACTCATTCTAATAGGGGTTTGTAAAATTCAAATAAATGTCCAATTGTTTTAAGTGTGACTAGTGAAGTATTCTAAACAGTGTAAGAAGGAGATATTTGGAGTGGGGGAAGGGGAGTCTTTTCCACGTCCCTTAAATAACACTACTTAGGCTGCTGTGAAGAAAGCAGGCTCTGCACTGAACTCTACATGAAGAATGTAATCCCAGAATTCAAGGCTAAGGGATAAATGTCATCTAGCTAACTACTCCTGTCCCCCCCCAAAAATTGGTAAATAGCAGTTCCTTAGCAGTCTGAGCAGTTTCATCTGTTCAAGCCCAAGAATTTTTATGTATAATTAACTTTGGTCTCTCTCTTTCTTTTCTCTTCTCCAAAGAAAAGCATTTTGATTTGGTATGATGTAATAATTTCTTTATTGCCTAATGCTGTAGTTTAGAAAATCCCCCCACAGACCAAAGTGGGAAAATTTTCACTCCTTTATTCCTGATTCCAGGCCTAAAAGTACCTTAAGCATCTGAGAAGTATGCAAGCTCAAGATATGCTAAATCGTGACTTCTAAAGATTCAGTGAAAGAAATATTTTATGGTTGTAGTAGCCCAAGCTTTCCAGTGTTCACATGGTTACTGTTTGACCCCTTCTTGTTTGGACTTATTTCTTATACAGAAAGTTATAAATCTATCAAGAACATAGGAAGCAGATTTTCCAAAGAACAAGATCATTTGACTACCCCTTTGTGTCACACTGAAATTTGTCTTGAAAATCCTTGGAAGGATCAAATCCTGAGAGATTCAAGGTTAGAGTCTGTCACCATGGTCACATAGGCAATCAGTTAATTGACTGAACTAATATTATTCTCTGTAATTTATACCCCTTGCTTTCCTTTCCCTTTTCCTTCTCTTTCTTTCTCCCACTTGCTTTTATTCACTTTCACTTTTTTTTCCTTTTCCTTCTTCTTATAATTCAGTCTTACCAATATTAACTGTTGTCTCATTCCTTTCAGGCATTGCATAACTCCCAGTAGTGGTTGCATGCTGGACTAAAAATCACTGACCCTTTAAAAAATTCCTAATGAATCTGAGCATCTTTAAGCAAAATTCAAAAGAAAAAAAATCACTTGTTCAGTCCTTCCTGAAATAGAAAGAGTGTATGTCCTTCCTAAAATAGAAAGAGTGTATGTTCTTAACACAAGACAATGGAGCTGGATGCCAATCTCTGGCTGTCTTTTCAAGGACAAAGAAGATCAACGCTCAACCAATTCATCCAGGCAACATCCATTAGGACCAAACCAGATGGATGGCAACTGTGACATGTGGATTCATGGCATCCACAATCCCATGCCTGCATCTCATTCACATATCATCACTTTTGATGATGACAGGGAAGCTCTAGCTGCGTGGCCATGTGGCCACTTGGTAAAACTAACACTCATGTTACGAAATTACGGCTACTCTTCCATTTGTTGGCTTGACACCACCACCAGCAGGCATACCTATTGGTAGGGGTGAGAAGGGGGGAATTTTTAGACTTTTTACTTAAGCATTTTCATAACTATGCTTTTGCCCTGAACATTAAGAATGGGAGGATTAAATTTAAACAAGTATTAATTAATTACCAATGAACAGCATAGTAGGATTTACCTTCATACTAGCAATCTGAAAAAGGCTAATTTATTCACGCACATTTTTATGCTTCGAAAACAAGAAAAAAACAGATGAAATTATTCCTTTCTGTGACTAGGATTGGACCTCCAGGGTTTCTATTTAATAATAATAATAGCTAATATTTATATAGTGTTTACTATGTGCCGGGTACTATGCTAAGCACTTTACAATTATTATCTCATTTAGTCCTTACAAAAACCCTGGAAGTAGGTGCTATTATCATCTCTATTTTATAGATGAGGAAACTGAGGCAAACAGAAGTTAAGTGACTTGCCTAGGGTCATACAACTAGTAAGTGTCTGAGGCGAGATTTGAATTCAGGTCTTCCTACTTCCAGATCCAACCTTCCATCCACTGCACCACCTAGTTGCCTTAGTTAACCTCTTCCCACTTCTATTTGCTCACTAAACTTCCCTATTAGTTATTCCTATTGAAAAATCTCTTTGATATTTCTCATGGAATGATTTTTCAACCCAAACTAGTAGATATTCACTGGTTTTCAAGTAAGGTATAAGAAGGAGGAAATAGCCAGTCAGTAGCCAACAAACATTTAAGTGCTTCTTATGTGCCGGACACTGTGTGAAGATGCTAGGAATAGGAAGGGAGAAAGATAATCTCTGCTCTCAAAGAACTTATATTCTAATGGGAGAGATAATGGATACATAACTGAAACTGGAGTGTGAGGGGAGGTTTGTGTACAAAAGGCTTCCTATACAATGTGAGATTTGAGCTGAGGCTTGATAGAGGGGGTGAATTAGTAATCAGAGCCGAGAAGGGAGAGAATTCTAGACACAGGGGCTGTCAAGACAAAGGCAAAAACTCAGGAGATGGAGTAGAGTGTGCAAGCAATAGCAACTAGTATTGTTGGATCAAAGAGCCCGTGGTGGGAATAGGCGAGGGAAGGGAGATTGAGGGGAATTGTGAGAGGTGAGGCAAGAATGACATTGAAGTTGTGAGACGTTGATTGGGAGGATGGTGGTACCCTTTCAAAGCAAAAGGAACTTTGGGAAGAGCAGAGAGTTTTGGGGGAAAGGCAAGGAGCTGTTTTTGACACACTGAATTTGAGAAGACTATGGGACATGCAACTTAAGGTGTCTGAAAAGAGCACTTGGAACTCAAAGGAGAAACTAGGGCTGGATATACAGATCTGGGAATCATCTTCATAGAGATAATTATCGAACTGATTGGAAATGGTGAGAGCACTAGGCTAAATAAGATAGAGGAAAACAGATCCTTGGGACACCTCTAATCAGTGGGTATAAAGTGGGTGAAGATCCAGGAAAGCAGACTTGAGAAGTGGCCAGACAGGTATCAGGAGAACCAGGAAAGAGCAATGCTGTCCTAAAGAGGACAGTGATTAACTATGTCAAATGATGCAGACGGGTCAAGAAGGATAAATAAGAAAAATTGAGAACCATCTATTACACCAATCCTGTATTTAAAAAAAACTCACAAGATAACTTTTTGCCTTTAAACATTTGTATTTTAGCCCATGGTTTCCATGTAAAGAAAGCCTATGTTGATCTGAGAAATATATACTACAATTGGAAAGAAATCTCACTGTGGTACAGTAGAAGGAGCATTGGACTTAGAATCAGATGACCTGGATTTAAATTCCACCTAAGACACTATGATATGACTTTGGGCAAATTAACCTCTTCTGGGCAAGGAAAGACACCTGTTTCCTTATCTATAAAATGAGCAGGTTGGACTATTTGTCTTCTGAGGTCCCTTCCAGATCTGTATCAATGATATTATATATTCTAAAGATAAAAAAGTTCATTGATTTAGTGGGTATGGTGAACAACTAGCCACCTATAATATAAGGTGTATTATCTTGCCTTAAAGTGATCCTTTTATCTGAGATACTGAAGGTGCTTTACTCACAAATACTGAAAAGTGCACAATAAAAACAATTTTTCAAACGTTGAAAGTTGATAACCGATTAGGAGGATTTTAATATTTACCTTTAAAGTATGCCAGTTAGCTCAGACAGTGAATAAATCACACAATAATCTCTTAGCAATCCAACAACTAAAAGTGATAACACTTTAAATTCGAGTTGACATGATATATAATGATGCGAAGTAAAACCCAGGTTTCAGCTGAGTGACCTCACTGTTGCCCCCGCTGGACAGTAAATCTGACTTAAAGTCAGCAAATACGGGTGGCTGAGTTTCAACCTGGCATAACAGTTAGGCTCTGTCAAGGATCCCAGAATGCAGAAAGGTTTTTTTGCATCCAAAAACTTTTTTTTTGAAAAATAAAAACACATGCTAAACAGCTGGAGGGGAGAGGAGTTAGGGGATGGGAAGGGATTTCTCTCTAGCTATGAAGACAGTTCCAATTATTGGCACTTTCTATTAGGGCTAAGAGTTCTTTGTGTTTCTAAAGTGATTATCTTTAGATGATAAATACTATTTGATTTCTAGATAACAGGGTAAGTGGAGGCAAGAAAGACTCTGCTGTTTAGGAAATAGAGCAATTGGCAAGAAGTTATGTAGGTTGGGGATCAACAGGGCCCCTCTATTAGCCCGGCTACAGTCCCAACAAGAAGTCATAATTAAGAGATATAGAAGGATAAGAAAAATCACAGCCCCACAAGTATTTGTGGCAACCCATACCACAAGATCTAAACTAGAGAACCAGTTAGGGAATCATGACATTTGTTGGCCCATATGCCATTTGGACATGAAAGCAAAAAACAAAATCAATATGAACAAAGCAAAAGGAAGAGTGATTCTGATCATAGAAAAAAAGAGAAGCTGGGAATTCCATCTCTGTAGCTCCATCGTTGACATTTACATGACGCGTTGATGGAGACTGATCAGTTCAGTTACTGGTGCCATCTGAAGAAGCATCTAAATTCCTACCGATGATAAAATATATTGTACTCAATTTTAATATGATTTAAAATATTAAGTTTATTTAAAAGTGATCAATTCAACAGCCACACAGAGACTGAGGTTATGGCTCACTTTCTTTCATTTTATATGGCATGCCAGGATTCGTCTCTTTCTTCTTTAGGATGCTTTTAGAAATTATTAGGTTCCAGCTAAAGCATGCTTGTAAAGCAATTAACCCCGCACATGGCAACTGGTGTTTGCAAAAGAAAAAAAAAATAGTAGAGAATGCTGATTCAAACCATGTAATGAATCTCATGAAGAGAAGGCTGGTTAAAGTGAGTGGGGCTGGTGGAGTCATCTGATAAATGTGTGTGTGTTTGTGTGTGTGTGTGTTTGTGCATGTGTATTTGCTTACAAAACTACATAAAATGTTTTGGGTTATTTGAAAGATGAATGTAGAAAAATATATTTTATTAGTTACCATGATCACCTAGTACCACTCTGTCATTTTAGAAATGTGGAACCTGAAGCTAGAGAAGTCTGGGATGATTTCAAAGGTCCCTTCTAGCTATAAATCTATGATACTATGACAGTACTTCACTTTCCTACATTTCTGGACATTAATAGATACTCAGCACCTTCACTTAAATCAGAGTCCAATGGAGGTGTTTCTAAATTCGTGGCAATGGGGCCAGTGAAGTGCACAAGCTAGAAAGGCTTTAAATATGGACCCAGAGTATAGACTGTCATCTGAGGATGAAAAATAATCCAGCTCTGCATCCTAGGACCTCAGAACCAACCTAGCAACAACCTAGTTTAATTTTGAGAGGCTTCTCCCCAGAAAGTTGCTAAAGATGGCAAGTCACAAAATCCATCCATCCTAAGAAAGGGCCTGCAGTCTTCATCAGTGGAGAGACTCCCCCATGCCCTCCCACTTTAACCTGAATTAAACCACAAGCCTTTGCAGCATTCAAACCTTGCCCAAATTCTCCCCGAATGCTTTAATCTTAGAAGTAAAGTCTTGCATATTTATAGGACGCATGAGCTGCTTAAATAACACTAGATTCAAAGCCAAGAGTATCTAGGTTTGAATGTCAGCCCTGTCAATTACTAAAGGTATGACCCTAGGCAAATCATTTAATCCTCAGTTTCAGTATCCTTATATGTAAAACGAAGTGGGGTACACTAGATGACCTTTAACTTCCCTTCAAGCTGTAAATCTACAATTCTATGACTAAGTAAAAATTACAAATAGAATTGGCCTTACAGATTTGTAGTTTCTCTAATTTCTTTCCTAATGTAGGCCAATAACCCTTGAATTTTTAATAGGTATTTTCATTAGGTCTATGCTTGCTCACTTGTTTGTCTATCTGGCTTAATTTGTGTGTGTAGACACAGACTATGAACACTAAGAATTGATTTCTAAGGAACTAAACAATGCTATGAAATTCATCACAGTCTGTAGAAATCCCTTCATTTTTGCAAGTAATTATTGAGGGCCAACTTTATGGAGAGAATGGTCCTAAGTGATTGACCTAGTTTGGAAAACCATTGGTTAATAATGTCATTAAGAATGGAACACTAATGCATTGTTGGTGGAGTTGAGAATTGCTCCAATGATTCTGAACTGTGGTCAAAGGGTTGTAAAACTGCATACCCTTTGATCCAACAATACCATTACTAGGTCTGCAGCCCAAAGAGATGATAAAAATGGGAAAATGACCCACATGTACAAAAATGTTTATAGCAGCTCTTTTTGTGGTGACAAAAAATTGGAAACTGGGGGGATGCTTTGATTCTTAACTTAATCATTTTTGCATCACTCACTTAATAAGTCAGAAGGAAACTTCCTTCAAAAAATAGCTCATTCATAGGCCTTCTGAAATTGAAAACATGATAGTATTTTATAAGAATAACTTCAAACAAGGATTTGATTTAGACTTAAGATGTATGCTCATTTCATGAATACAAACGGGCCTTAAAAGAAATATTTAGCATGATACAACAACTCCCATACTAAGAAGTTTACAGGTTATAACAACCCATCAGGGATGACTTAACCAAGCAGTGATAGTGAAAGTTGTTGAATCTATATTTAATGGTATCCACAGATTTAAGGGTATCAAACTAAGTTTAGCAAATCCCTCTTCCCCTTCAACCCTATCAGGAATGCAATGCCCTATTTCTCCCCCTTCAGAGATAGAAGCAGGTGCTGATATAAAAAGTGAAGCTCTTGCCTCTTTTAATGTCTGGTGAACTGGACATGACTAGTAGCATAATGGTGGTTGGTGTATCTCAAATTTTCCCCAAGTGATGTTGACATAGGAATGTGTCTAATTCAGTAACTGGGGACCTTCTCTGCACAAAGAAAGCTTCAATATGTTAAATAAAACTAGGTGCTTGACAAATGTTGGTGTCACAGAGTCTGATTTCAATACTTTTGTCTCCCTTAAATACAATTTATACTTAATATGCAAAGTATTTTAAGAAATCATAGAATTATCAAGTTACATCTAGAAGCAGCAGTAAAAATCATTGAGTCCAAACCCCTTATGGGGCCATTGAGTCCAGCCCATTATTTTAAAAAAGAGTAAACTGAAGCACAGTGAGGTTAAGTGACTTACCTAGGACTATACAGCAATTAAGTATCTAAGGTAAAATTTGAACCTAGGACTTTCCCACTCTTATCCTTTTGCTCTATCAACTATTCCATACTACATCTGCTTTTCAGCCAAGATTGTGACCCTACCAACCCAAGATCATAGATGCTCCCTCAAATTATGTCTTTATTTTGTTTTTTATATTCATCATCTGTGACTTCTGCAATATATACTTCATTGATGTCAACTACCCAAGTAAAAACAGTATTTACCACATGGTATAAATATGTTCATAGTTTGCTGTGGACTCATTCCCAGTGTTTCCTTTGATCTAGTGTAAATTAGAAATATGCCCTCCATTCAAACCAATGCATGTTTTATAGTGCCTAAAATCCCAAATGAGGTAAAATTTTGCAAATTTGGACAAAATGGGAAAATTTAAATGTGAATTAGTATACTCTATAATCAAGTAATCTAGACTATTTATATTTAAATGTTTTCAAATTTCTTTCCTTAAAGTACTTGAAATGTAGTAGCTCATGTTAACTCAAGAGGTTTCGTAAGTGTGTGTCTTTCTAAATATGCTTTAATGATTTAACAAGACTTCTGTACAATTTGTAATATAAATTGGTAAACAATCAATGTGCTATAATCCTTAAGAGGTGGGTTGTGTCAGTTGGATCCCTGGCTCTGATCTTGTCTAGGTCAGGCCTCCCCACCCTTTCACAGCTGTCACCACACCAGGTCTTCTGCTCCCCAACAACATTCTTATCTCCCTCCCACCAGAACCTGGGACTCTGCCTCTGGATCCCCTGATTCCGATTGATAGACGTTCTAGTGCTGAGCCTCTCCATATTTAGTTCACCCTATTTTTTCAGCTTGGTGGTTGGAATTTGTGCTTTGTTTCAAAAGCCAACACTTACCTCCATTGCAAGATGAAATCTTAGGACAATACCCTACTGGAGAGGGGTAGAGAGATGGACCACGATAATCTTAAACACTGGCTGTGGTTGTTGAGTTGTTTCAGTAGTGTCCAAATCTTCATGACCCCATTTGGGGTTTTCTTGGCAAAGATATTGGGATGGTTTGTCATTTCTTTCTCCAGCTCATTTTACAGATGAGGAAACTGAGGCAAGCAGGGTTAAGTGATTTGCCCAGGATCACAAAGCTAATAAGTGTCTGAGGCTGGATTTGAACTTAGGTCTTCATCACTCCAGGCCTGGTACTCTATCCATCATGCCAACTAGATGCTTAAACATTGGCATCAAGTCTATATTATCGTATTTTGCTTTTGGGATGCTTAAAGAAGACTGTAGAAGAACTGCTACCATCTCTTCAATTTTCTTTCCTTTTTTTCTGATGAGTTTGAACCAATCTTTGCCATCGCAGTATGCAGGACTTCTATCTATGCATTCATAGACTCTTTAGGTCTATACAGAAATCTTTGGAGGCTGCATAGACATGGGACCCTTTATTCTTTGCAACCCACTGTCACATACATGTCTGTATTCTGAATATGCTATGATGGAAGCCTTCATATGCACCCTCTTGATCTTAGTGAGAAGCTGCAGCATGTGTAGGCACTTGTCCAAATACTAAAATGATTTTTTTACATTGCTCATTTATGAATAGAATGTAAAACTGATAACCGCTCATTACAAGTCATTATAAAATACACTACCGCAAACAATAGAGGGTAAAACTGAAAATTTCTAAATACTGCAATACTCTACTATATTTTAATATGATTTTTACACCTTCACATAGGAATTTCTTTTTTAGCTTATGGTAACATCTATATTTTACAACCTTCATTATTTTCCCTTTTAGATATGTTTTTGTTTGTTTTTTTATTTTTCTGGAAGTAAGGAATTATGGGGCTACACTCTGAAGTCACATAGTTACTAATGGACAAATTATGGTATGTGGAAGGAAGAACAGAGTTCTGAGAGTCTCAAAGTCCTGCCAGAATGCCAATTATTTGCAAAGATTCCATAGGAATACGTTCTGGGTTCTCAGAATAAATTTCATTTCCATCCCTGCTTGTGGCCAAATTCTACCCAGGCAAGCAGCTCTTTTTAACTTCAATTTGTGTTACCAATAAATAACAAGGCATATAATCTTGTCATTCATTTTGGCAAGTAGCTGGCTAAGGAATTAACATTTTTATCTCTCAAACCTTCAACACTAAAACTGAAGTCAAAAGAGTTTAAATTTAAAGTAAGAAAACTGGACAAAAAGTCTGATATAATGGATCCCACTGAATCCCACAGAAGGTAGTTCACCTTGGGTCTTCATCTGTATATGACAATGTGTCAATTGGATGGCAACTATTGGTACATTTGGAAATATCTGATTGTCAATTGATGATTTTTAACTTTTCATCAAAATGGATGTTTTTTATATGGCATGACACGACCTATGAAAACTATTCACTCATCCATGTAGCCTTCACCCACAATTCATTTCAAATGCAAATTTTTAAAAAGATACCTGTCTTTTTGCTTCATCTAGGACTATGCTTTAGGAGAAACTGTCTCTTTTGCTTCGTTGAAATAAAGAAAGTTGAAATAAAGTGTTGGATATATCCAGCCAGACTTTCATTACCAGCAAGTACATATAGAAGCATAAAAACAAAGCAAAACAAAACAAATACCTTCTGAGGGTTCCAGGACCAAGGAAAAGCCAATGTAGAATGGGAGCTTTAACCTTGCTACTGTTGTTAATCCTTGTTGTGTGTATATCTGTGGTATGTCACGGACCCTTTGGCGGTTGAGAAAGCCTTTAAACTCCTTTTCAGAAAATTTTATATATGTAGATTATATATATATATATATATATACATATACACACATACACATATATAATATATGTGCATATGTATAGATATATACATATGTATGTGCATATATGTGCATATATACAGATGTGTGTATAGAGAGAGAGAGAGACAGGGGGAGAGAAGGGAGAGACAGAGAGAGACACAGAGAGAGAGAGAGAGAGAGAGAGAATAAATTTCAGTGAGAGGTTTATGAAAATAAAGATGTATTGGTTTCCCTCCCATCCAAGCTCCACAGACACTGTTAAATCTTTGCGGGGGTCCGCGGCCCCTATGTTAAGATATCTACTTGAAGTTCTTCAAATTTTGCCACTATATCGATAGCTTCCCTCCTTCACCCCCTCCCCTATTAGGGGCTGCTGAGAATCCATCTGGGCTTCTCAACCACTCATACGGGCTCAAAGGACTTAGGAGTCACCAACTCAATTGTAACTAATGAAATGGAGGACCAGTAGTCTTCACCATTTGTCCTGTAACTGCCTCCTCAGGTCTACCAGATGTTACCATATGTTCTGCTGCATAACCTTTAGACTCCTAGAACTGGCATCTGACCTGCACAGGTAATATTCCTTGCCTCTTGGGCTTTCCAAGCATTCCCTTCTTCCTTGAAGCTGAAAACTGTTTTATATGTTGTCTCCCCCATTCTTGAAAGAATGGATTGTCTTGCTTTTTCTATTTTTAATCTGAGTGCTTAGCTTACTGCTTGTAACATAGTAAGCATTTAATAAGTGATTTTTTATCCCTTCCTTCCATCCATCCTTGTTTCCTTCCTTCATTTTACTTCATCTAGGCTTTGCCTGAATTGATAAATAGACTGTACTCATTTATAGGTAACCACTACATACTCTAAATAAATTAATTGATCTCTCTACTGTCCCCAGTCACACTCCCTACTCCCCACCCAGGTGGTGGAGATGAGGAGGGGCTAGGGCTGAAAACCTTCAATGGTTCAAGTTCAAGGCTTCCAGGCCAAGCAGCAAAAGCAGGCCTCGTAGACTAGCTTCTGACTCAGGGAGGCAAGCAGAAGCATCCAAAGGGTCACACAGTGAGTGCCAAGTTTCATTTTCAGCAATAGAGACTGCTGAGTTGAGGGGCCCGAGGCAAAAAGCTTATAAATTCCTAAGTGCAATTGACTACGTTCTCAGGTGGAAGAGGGCTCCCAGTAGCATGCTACTTTCTCTCTATGTGACCTTAGGCAACAACAACATTCATGAAGCACCTACTGCAAGTACGGCATTAGGTATGACACTGAGAACACAAAAGCCAAAGGAAAATATTCTCTAAAAGTATATTCTACCATTAAATGGCTATACCACCCTAGACCTCAGTTTTCTCATTACTTGTGAGTGATGCCCCTCCACACCAAAATTTACTTTAAATTAGATAGATGATAGATAGATAGATAGATAGATAGATAGATAGATAGATAGATTTTATTTACCTATCTGTATAGGGATTTGTTTGTTTTCCCTCTAGTTCAGGGATTCTTAACCTTTTTTTCTGTCATGGTGAAACCCATGGAGACTTTCACTGAATAATTTTTTAATGCATAAAATAAAATACATAGGGTTACCAAGGAAACCAATCACACTGGAATAAACTTATCAAAATGGTTTTAAAACTATACAGACCCCAGGTTGAGAACCCCTGCTCTAGTTTTTTTTTTTTATTGTTGTAATGTTGAATGCAAGCTCCCAGGGACAGGCATAGCTCCATTTTCATCCTTATATCCCCAGCTCCAAGCAGTGCTTGGCACAAAGTAAGCATGTACTAAGTGCTTAATTAAATGAACCAAACTGACTAAATAATCTCTAGGGTCCTTTTCAATTATGAATCCTATTTTCCCATTATATTATGGCACCTCTACTTGTGAATTACCTGTCAGGCTATGAGACAGTGTCACAACATTCCCCTAAAATTGGTGGTTGGTAGATTAGGCATGCAAGGTATGGCACTTGGTCCTTAGATGTTTGTGATGAAATACAGAATGGGATTTGAGCATGGAGATGATAGAGTTAGGTTTGGATTGAGCAAAGAAAGTGATAACAAAACTGACAAGCAAAGATTATTAGAAGATCATGAATCTAAGACTGAATGATTACTGGTGTAAGCCAAAAAAAGTAGTAATTGGCGCCTGTGCCGATATGCACACCCAGAAAATTTGAATGTCTATTTGGCACCAGGTACAGACTCCTAGAGTGGATTTTGCATTCAGATAGACTCTTGAGTTATGTCTATGTAGAAAAATTGAGATCTAATGGGCATTTTTATATTTGTAGCTAGCCAGAGAGGTTGTGTGACCTTTTGACCTATTGATGGTTCCCACAGAGCAATATTTTGGAGGCTGCGATGATAAGCCCTAGCAGACTTGTGATATCTGATGGGCATAGTTTTGATCTCCTGTAGTCACCACTTAGAGGGGGTTAAATGTCCAAGCCAGGGGTGGGGAACCTGAGGCCTTGAAGCCACATGTGGCCCTCTAGATTCTCAAATGTGGCCCTTGACTGAATCTAAACTTCACAGAACAGATCCCCTTAATAAAAGGTTTTCTAGGAATACATATTGGCCGAGTGACCATGGGTCACTTAACCTCTCTATGTTCTAAGGCAGCTCCCTAAGCATAAAAATGTTGAGAGAAGATGCCATTCTCCATTGGTAGAAGAAGTTCTCTCACTCATTCGAGTTCCCCAATAAAATCACTGGTCCAGCCCTTATACCTATGTACAAAGGACAATGCTAAGTGAGAGGCAAGCTGCAAAATTGCAATACTATACAGTCCCTGTGCTCCTAGAATTTATAACCCAATAAGTCCAATCTTCTTTTTTAATGCCCAGCTAAGTGAGGGCCACCCTGCTTGCAGTTTATTTCTTAAACTAGTCAGTCACGGTTCCAAGAGGTCCCTTAGGGATGACAACATGCTTCCTCCAGGAAATGTCCATCTCTAAGTGTCATGGTCAAACAGTGAGTATCCACAGAACTACAGTACGTATTACATTAGATTTTCTTTAAGAGATCCTGCAATGTCTCAGCTTACTGGCAGTTTAAATGTAATTACAGTAAAGAGGAGTACTGAAGATTCATGGAAGATTTTTAAAAGCATGATTTACATTTTGGCCTCCTATTTGTTAGGGGAGTCTTGGTGTTTTTGGGGGGTGGTATTAAAAACATTCATTTTTTTATTCACAAGGACTTCTTTAGGCAAATTCACAGGATAAGAGAGTTGAAGCTTTTTTTTTTCATGGTGTGATGGACAGTTAGAACTTGCATTTTTCCTGACAAACTACTGGAATTCCTGTTAATCAGGGGAAGCACCTGCATCACTCTGTTTTCTTCCATTATATTCATGACTGCACATCCAATAAACATGGAATCTGAGTCCAAAGAATAAAAACCACAGGTGCTAGAGAGAAGCAGGTTAGTGGTAAACTATATCATACACAATGACCTTTTCAAAATAAACTGAATTATGCTATTATAATTACATTCAGGAAATTTGGAAAGAAACTCCTATAGCCTGTAATTATGACTGTATTTTTGTAACTTATGTACTTGGGGCTAAGCATAAAATTAAGAATACCAAGGAGAAAAATCCCTTAGAATCAGACAGATCTTGATTGACAAATATGATAATGTCTGTTTATAAAATATATAACCTCAAAATGGCCTCACAATGTCGATAAGTGTGAGCCCCAAGTTGATATGACTATGTTTTTGCTCTAAATCTGTAAATCCTTCAGACCATACAGGTAATTGAAAATAACTATATTCTTATATCTTTATCAAATTAATGTATAATAATGATTCCCAACATGTAGTAAACAGATCATTGGGGGATTATGGCATCATTACTAAAGATCCATAAAAAAATGCTTGTGTGTATGTATGTGTGGGTGCATGTATGTGTGTATACATACACATACAAGAACAAAAAAGAGCCCTATAGGATCTTACATCCTATCAAGCAATCAGCAACATTTTATTAAGTATTTACTCTGGACTAGGCACATTCTACTGCATTATTATTACACACACACACACACACACGCGTGTGTATATATGTGTATATATATATGTCTATATACTAATATATGAATATAGTAATTAACATAGCAATATGTTAATCATATATAAGAAATGTAGTAAATCTTTAGCAATAATGCTACAGTCCCCTAGTGATCTGTAGTTCACAGGTTACTGAATTTACAATACTTTTTTCATATTGTATTTTCTCTGTTACTGTATCAAAATAGTTGAGCTATAATCATGTAGGAGTCAGTTTTTGATGAGAAAGGATAGAACCTCATAATTTAAAAAGTTGGAAAACATAGAAAGCAAATAGTAGGTTCTGTCATTACATGAGAGGGAACAAAAAGCGAAAGGACTAGCCCTTAATATATTAATTATTTAATTAGTAATTAGTATTAATAATATTAATACAATATTAATAATTAATTACTTGGGTTGTTAATTAAGATTAATATACTCGAAACTCGAATAAATTTGGAATGAGGGGGTTTAAAACTCACTTCCTTCTTCCCTTTATTATTTATGTAATCACAGGCAAGGCTGTTGAACAACCTGAGCCTCAATTTTCTAATCTGTAAAACAGAGCTAGTAATATCTGCATTATCTACTTCCCATGGCCCAAATGAGATGACAGTGGCATAACAGCTTTTTGTGGATCATAAAGGACTATGTAAACATCAGTGATGATGATTCATCCTAGTAAAATGTGAAATAAACATGTCCATCAGTGCATAAAATAGTTTGAAATTTTGAGAAAGATTAGAATTCCACATAACAACATTTCAGTATGGCAGTTAATTCAAGTATATTTGAATTTAGGTACTGTTTAGCACCATGTGCCAAATTTTGTTCTAGGAGCTATGGGGTTCCCAAAGTCATATTAGAAATAGTTCCTGTCCTCAACGTGCTTATAATCTATGGAAAGAAAAACATGGCCCCATGAAACAAAGACTATACAAAGCAATGTGTGTTCAGTCTTTAGCTTTACAAAATAGACAATAAGTATATCAAAATAAAGAGAGATGAATGAGCACCGGAATAGTCTGAGACCATTTCATGGAAAGAGCCCTAAGTCTGGGGTGCGAAGTTTCAGGCTCTACCCCTGACTTTGTAGGTTTTTAACTTTGGGCCATTAGGCAAGTCACTTTGTTGCTCTTTATCTAAGTTTACTTATCTATGAAATAAGGGAGCTGGATCATATTTCTAAAACTGCTTCCAGTTCTCAAACCTTCTCTTGCTCAGCCTACCCTATCCTATCTTATCCTACCCTCTCTGTTTCTATTCTATTCTATCCTCTCTTCCCCTATCCTATGCCATCCTTCCTATCCAAGCCATCATACAACATTCTACATACCACCCTATCCTTGCCTACCTGAGATTAGTTTTATATATAGTAAGGGAAAGAAGCAAGTGTAATTCAGCTCAAGGGAATTCTTCCCTCTGCCCCCTGCCCACTGAGGAGATTAAAATTGAAAAATCACTCTTCAGAGACACTTTCTTCCAAGTCTCGCATATATGAAACTTTTCATAAATCTGCTGAAAAGGATCATGGCAAAAGAGATGGCACTGGGAGCAATTGATCACACTTAGCTATGATTATTCATAGTTAATGACCCAATCTCAGGTAGTCAACTATCCCATCTGAAGAATTACTGAGGCAACAAATCACCCATTTTCCAGAGTTTTTTTTCTTTCCCCCTTTCTTTTAAAGACATCCTAAATGGCAGTGATCCAAAAGGCTGTTAAAGCAGGTGAAACCACTGCATCCACCTTTTCTTCACCTGGTGTCATTCGACATTGCCTGAGTGTTAACAACATAAACGCTGGTTTTATTTCTCAAACACATAGCTTCAAGTGCTTTTATGGAGCCTGGCTATATAAATTTGATGATTCCACAGTGAAGGTTTTAACAGTTTAAAAAGTCAGAAATTGTCACCGTTTCTGTCACTGTGAGAGGAGTCTGCCACAAATATTGATTGATATTTAAAAGAAACAAAACAAAGAAATTCTCTGGCAGTCAACAATAGGCTTTGACATGGCTTCAATGAATCACAAAGCACATTTAACATTAAGAAGTACAATCTGAACAATTAAATTTATTGTGTTGTTGCCAATATTTTAACTACTTATTTATGGGATTATTTTGTTTTATAGTGGGGCTAAATATCTTTTGCTCTCTGATTTAGTGTGCCAAGAGATCAGTCAAATTGAGCTGAAAATAACCTGGAACAAATGACTGCAACATATTTAAGATCATGATCTGTGAGATTTATACCTTTTTCCTACAAGATTTTAAAAAGAGATATTAAGAAGTCATTTATTTTATCCAACTTTTAAACTCCTCACTTCCATTGACTACAGATTTGAAAAGTACTAAAAGACTTGAAAAAGAGAAGCTGGAAAGACCCAATTTCCAGCTAAACTTGGAAGGAAGTGAAATATTCCAGTGAGTACTTAGCATATTGAAAAACGTTCTCATGTTTATAGTGTGGTAATAATGTTCACTTCTCCAGAAACATGGGCTCCAGATATGCAGCTACCATAAGAGAAATGTGTCTAACTATAGCAATCTTCAGCAATAAAACCAACCATCCCCATATCCAGTACAGACAAATTCTCAAGAATAAGCAATTACCCATCACTAATGATAGAAAACTGCTGTAGCTGAAAGGAACTGAGAGAATACCAGCAAAGCGCCTCCATTACATGAGATTTTGAGTCTCTCATGGGGATCAAATTTTAAATTTATTTCATGCTCTATAGAAAAGGTGAAACATGTAAACACCATTTTTAAGCTAATAAAGTTTTATGTCCTATTATCTCAAGAGGTCAGTCAGGAATAAAAAACTGGTAGGTCAAAGAGAAAAATATGCAAAGGAATGTGCATCTAGAATTAAGACAGCTCTCTATTCCATGGAAGGTAAAGCATGGATTCCAACAGTCATTTTATGGGAAACTTGTCTTTAAGGTATAGTGGCATAGTTTGTGTTTAAAGTACAGTTTATATTTTTGTGTAGTACCCCTTCTTTGGGCTAATCTCCACCCCTAATAAGCTATATGTTGGGTCCCCACCCAAAAACCTCGGGTTCAAAGTACTCTGTGGTTTCACATTCCTAAACCTCTGATTCATGAGCCCTCATTGGTAAATGCACCTTTACCATTCAACTCTCAAAAAAGTTAAAATCAAAGGCATTGACTGAAATGCGGTCTTAAAAACAACAGTAACAAAGTATTCTCCTCATAAATCCCTTGAGCACCATAACTACACACAGTGTCAGTGGAAAGAGTGGGTAGACATGTAGGGTATAATAATAGAGAGGCATATACCCAGGAACGCATGTGGCTAAACCAGTTCATGTGTTCAGCATTGCCTCTCCTTCTCATGGGGCCATAATGCTCCTCCCTCCTGAGAGCGGCTGTACTCGTCAGTCAGCTGGGCTTCCAGAGCCTATTCCTCTCTACAACACAACCCCCCAAAAGGGATTGTTCTCACCTTTCCTGCCAGAGATCAGACTCCTCAGAATCATCTTTGGCCTCAACTGTATCCTTAGAAAATGTGTGTCCCATTTTTTAAAGGGCCATGAGAGGTGTGGCTGAGCCTTTTTCTACCCTGTGGTGAAGCATGTTCTAATTCCATTGATTCTGATCGTGAATCTTTTTGTATTTCATGAAGGAGTAGCACAGTGTAGACACGTTTCCACCTTCAAACCTCAGTACATTGTTGTCTCCCTTACCTGCCTGTTTCTTTCTGTGATTTCATCATCTGGGAAGGGGGAAAATCATTCGATCATGGGTACCTCAATCAGTTCCCTTTTCTGTCCCTTCTCCTCACCACATCTATAATGTTTTCTAACATATGTCTCCATACCAAAATAAGTTGTATGGTTTATTGGTAAAATCTCTATTCTTGGAGTAAAATAAAAAAAAAACAAAAGCAAAAAATCTCCTTCGTTGAATTCCAGTTGTCATATATGACTGGCCAAGTCACCTAACCTCTTGGGGCCTCAGTTTCTCAACCATAAAATGGGAATAGCAACACTTGCATGACTTACCTTACAACCTTGTTGGGGAAAAAAGTGCATTGTAAACTATAAAACAATAAAAAACTCACAAATGTGAGCTTTTATCACCATCTAACTTTTGTCTCCTGTTTCTTCTCACTATTCCTCTTCTCATTCCAGAAAGTTCTGGTGTTTGGTTTTATTGAAATTGACCTAAACTTGGCTCCTGCCAAAGAATTCCTGCTGAAAGATCTAGGAGAGTGTTTACTCTTTGTATGACCACACAAACAGGGTCTTTATCTGACTTGGCTGCATTACAACCTGTACAGAATGCCAGAGTGGGATAAGCAGAATGACACCTTGGGACAAATGAAACAGTATCTTTAGATGAACTTGTATCATATGGACCTGGCCCATATGCCACATGAGTAATAAGACTATTTGCCCACCAAGCAGCCTCATATTTTATTTTTACTGTTCATCTGGTTTCAATAATCCTAAATAAGACATATACATATATTTTATTACCTAGCAATGCACTAAGGCATCTGAAGCCTTTCAAGATTTGAATTTGTACCCCCTCCCCTTTTAAAAAAATCTCTTTTAGATGATGGTCTATAATAAATAAAGCAGGTCTAACATTTCAAGAGATCTCAGTAAGACAATTGTTGGTAAACTATAATCCCCATAATCATGCACATTATCACCATAGAGGCATGATTTACACAACAGTAAAACTTTTTTTTAAGAAAAAGCTACTCCATTCAAAACTATTCTAAACGTTATGTGTTTTATGCAGTCACAAAATTTAGGGAGATATGTTATTCATACTTACATGAGTTGCCAAATCCTGGCAGTGTTTTTGAAATAATGAGTAAAGACAGGTATAGACAATAAAAGCTACTAAAGGATTTTGGGGAAAATAAATTGCATTCAGGAGTCTTAAAGAGTTTCCTGGAAGTAAAGAAATTATGAGCTTCATCCTGTCCCAGAAAGGTGAGTACGATATTCAGTTCCGTATATCAATTTTATGGTATGTCTGTGCTCCTCAAGTACTTCCAGCTATACTGTATTTGGGGGGGAAGGAGAGAAATGTCTTTTACATTTACATTCATCGTATTATATTCCAAAATAAGTGTAATGTACTTGATCAAGCAAGAAAACATTCAACTTGCAACAATTGTCTTGTGTTCATGGCTGTAATGACAATTTAGACTTGAAGATGCTAATACAATGACCTAAAGGATCATGGAAACTTTGGCATCACTCATGGTGCCTCCTGCTTAAGCATGACCAGGCAGACAGAATCGTTATGTACTTCTGCGTAAGAACAACACTTGTCTGATTTGTACTGGAGGGGGTCAGTGCATGGCAAAGAATACATTGAGATGAGAGTAAGAGAAGAGAATTTCAAAGCACTAATATAATGTCAGCTTTTGTGTGATGGAGGATGTCACTAAAATATCGTAAAAAACTAAACTCATTTCTCCTTCATTGAAGCTCCCCCAAGAGTTTCTGTCCCTCACCGTGATCTTTGCAATATCCTCCTAAACAACGTAAAATCATCAACTAACTTTTTAAAAGATTATACACCAAAAAAGGGAAATTATTTTCTCTAATACTTACTTTCTCTAATACTTAATCATTTCATCTTGCTATATTGTTTTAACATCAGTGAGGTGAGGATATGAGACCCATGTCTGCTAATGGTCTCCTTTACCCACTCCCATCTCTGCATTTTACAAGAGGGTTATAGCATCTTTAAATAAATAGTGATCTTGCCACTCACTCCTATGAATTGGACTGTCCAAGAATCAGGACCAACCTCAACAATCTACAGTCAACAAACAACAAGCAGTTATTAAGTACTAACTTTGCCCCTGGCACCAGGGTGGGACCTAGGAATGCAAAAGCCAAAATAAGGCCATTCCCACTCTTAAAGAAGTTGCATTATTTTGGGAGAAACAACATATTTGTGTGTTCATATATATGTATATATGTATGTGTAAACATACATATATAATATATATTGATCAATAATTAATAAAAATTTATTAAGTGTCTAATGTATACCTAATGTACCTAACTGTGCTAAGAGATGAGGTTAGAAAAAGAGACAGAAGACGACCCCTCCTTTCAAGGAGCTTACAATCTAATGAAGGAGACAGCATGCTAACAAATATATTCGAAGCAAGCCATATACAAGATAAATAGAAAATAATTAACAGATGGAAGGCACTAGAATTGAGAGGGATTGGGAAAGGCTGCCTGCAAAAGGCGGGATTTTAGCTGGGACTTAAAGGAAGCTGGGGAAATATGCGGAGTTGAGAGCCTTCTAAGTATGGGGCTGGAGCAGCCAGGGAAAATCCCTGGTGCCAAGAGATGGAGTGTCTTCTTCATGGAATGCCCAGGAGGTCAGCATCACTAGGTTGAAGATAATGTGTCAGGAGTAAGGTGTAAGAAAGGTAGGAGGGAGGAAAGTTATGAAGGGCTTTGAATGCCAAACAGAACACTTTGTATTGGATCCTGGAGGTGATATGGAGCCATTGGATTTTATTGAGTAGGGGAGAAAAGTCACTTTGAGGGCATGGCTGGAAAGCAGGGAATTACTTAAGCTCTCCCCCAAATCCCTCCAAACACCTGTAAAAAATGTCTCTGAACAAATTCTAGAGCTGTGGAACCTAAAAAATAGCAGAGGGAAGCAGGTCTCCAGCACAGGACAGCCTGGGTGGTCGCTGGGAAGGGTCTATCGCATGGCGCTGGGAGCCACCAGAGTGCAGCCCAGTTTGGGCTGTGCCAGGACCAACGAGACCAGGAGTCAGGCTGAGCAGGCCTTAGGGTCATGAATCACTGAGCTATAGCAGTTACTGGACTTCTTAACCCACAAACACCAAAGACAATGCAGCAGGTTAGTGGGCAAACTGCTGAATCAGGTGAGAGCAGTCCAGCCCCAGCCTCTGGGGCAGTGGAGGTGGTACTCCCGAAGCTGCTTCCAGAGCTCCAGCTGTGGTTGCTTTTGGCCCCAGGCCCACCCAGTGGGAGGAATCAAATGGCAGATCAGAGTGGGAGTGCAGGGAGCACTTTGCTGGTGCAGAGGCAGGGTTCTCTTGCTTTCCCCTGCTTGGGTCTGGGTTGCAATCCTGGTTAGCAGTTCTTGGGGGAGGAGGAGTGCTGGTGTGGCAGAGTTTGCGGTGACTGTGGAGTAGAATTAGCTCTGAAAATAGTAGCACAGTCCCTAAAGCTTGGGACAAAGTACTTTCTACTCTACAAGCCGTCACATTCTGACAAAAAGCTCAAGGGTAAAGTAGTTGGTTGGGAACATGACCAGGCAGCAAAAAAGGACTCAGACTCAGACTCTGGAATCTTTTTTTGGTGACAAAGAAGATCAAAACATACAACCAGAAGAAGTAAACAAAGTCAAAGAGTCTACATCAAAAGCCTCCAAAAAAAATATGAATTGGTCTCAGGCCAAGGAAAAGCTCAAAAAAGATTTGGAAAAGCAAGTTAGAGAAGTAGAGGAAAAATTGGGAAGAGAAATGAGAGTGATGCAAGAAAACCACAAAAAACAAGTCAAGGACTTACTAAAGGAGTGCCAAAAATACTGAAGAAAACATCACCTTAAAAAATAGACTAACCCAAATGGCAAAAGAGCTCCAAAAAGCCAATGAGGAGAAGAATGCCTTGAAAGGCAAAATTAGCCAAATGGAAAAGGAGATCCAAAAGACCACTGAAGAAAATACCACCTTAAAAATTAGATTGGAGCAAGTGGAAGCTAGTGAGAAATCAAGATATTATAAAACAGAACCAAAGGAATGAAAAAAATGGAAGATAATGTGAAATACCTCATTGGAAAAACCACTGACCTGGAGAATAGATCCAGGAGAGATAATTTAAAAATTATTAGACTACCTGAAATTCATGATCAAAAAAACATTCTAGACATTCTCTTTCAAGAAATTATCAAGGAAAACTACCCTGATATTCTAGAACCAGAGGGTAAAACAGAAATTGAAAGAATCCACCAATTGGCTCTTGAAAATGATCCCAAAAAGAAAACTCCTAGGACTAGTGTCGCCAAATTCCAGAGTTCTAAGGTCAAGGAGAAAATATTGAAAGCAGCCAGAAAGAAAAGATTTGAGTATTGTGGAAACACAGTGAGGATAACACAAGATTTAGCAGCTTCTACATTAAGGGATTGAAGGGCTTGGAGTATGATATTCTAGAGGTCAAAGGAGCTAGGATTAAAACCAGAAACCCAGCAACACTGAGGACAATGCTCCAAGGCAAAACAAATACTTTCAATAAAATAGAGGACTTTCAAGGTTTCTCAGTGAAAAGACCAGAGCTGAATAGAAAATTTGACTTTTAAGCACAAGAATCAAGAGAAGCACGAAAAGATAAACAAGAAAGAGAAATCATAAGGGACTTACTAAAGTTGAACTGTTTTGTTTACAATCCCACATGAAAGATGATATGTGTAATTCATGAGACCTTTCTCAGTATTGAAGGGAATATACATACATATATATGTGTATGGGGCAATCAGAATATATGCCATCTTGGAGTGGGGGGAGGGTAGAAATGGGGAGAAAATTTGTAACCCAAAATCTTGTGGAAATCAATGTTGAAAACTAAACATATTAAATAATAAAATAAGAATTTAAAAAAAAGAAAAAAAGAAAAGTCACTTTGCTGGCTGAATGGAGGATGGAATGGAATAAGGAGAGATCTGAGGCAGGCAGACCCACCAGCAGGTTGTTGCACTAGTTTGGACATAAGGTGATGAGGGCAATGGCAGATGTCAGAGGAGAGAAGGGGGGTATTTTCAAGAAATGTTGTGGAGGTGAAGCTGAGAGACCTTGACAACAGATGAGATATTGGGAGAAGTGGGGGAGAGATAGTAGGGAGGCAAGGATAATTCCTGGGTTGTGAGACTGAGGGACTGGGAGGTTTGGTGTTGCTCTCTAAAGTAATAGGAAAGGTAGGAGAAAGGAAGGTTTAGGGGTGAAGATAACGAGTTCTGTTTTGGGCATGTTGAGTTTAAAATGTCTACTGGATGACCATTTGGGGATGTCTGAAAGGCACCTGGAGATGTGAGACTGGAGGACAGTAGAGAGTTTCTTCTCTCTGTCTCTGTCTGTCTCTCTCTCTCCATACATATACATACATTTCTGTATATATAAAAGCACATATAGACACAAAATAAATACAAAGTGCTTTGGAAGAGGGCACAAGTAGCTGAGGGGACCAGGAAAGGCTTCATGCAAGGGAAATTATTTGAGCTGAGTGCTTGGGACTTGGTTCCTAGAGAGCAGGGATGCCAAGGAGGAGGAACAGACAGTGTATTCATTTCCTTAATGAAGTTTTCAAGCAGATGAAATTTGGTCACAATGCACACCAAAGGAAGTTTTGAAAGGGAAAAACAAGTCACAAATGGCCTACATATTATCCAAGGAACCTGCACAGAAGGGCCAATCCCCCAACCCCACCCCCAATTTTCTTGCTGGAAAACTTTGTGAACTATTAGTTCAGCATTGGCTCATTTTCTGAGATACTGCCTAGTCCCCAAGATGGACTCAGATGATTTCTACCACTTATAATACCCTGGAGATTTTTCTGTCTACAATTCTATCTATTCATCAATTGAAAAACATTTATTAAGAACCTACTATATGGAAGGCACCGTGCTAAGTGCTGAAAGTATCAAAAAAAAGCAAAAGAGTCTTTGTCCTCAAGGACTTTTAAATCTATGGGAGAGACAACATGCAAACAAAGACATACAAAGCAAGCAATAAGATAAATAAGAGAACATTTACAGCAGTAAAACATTGGAATTAAGAGCTGTTGGGGAAGGCTTCCTGTAGAAGGTAGGATTTTCACTGGGACTTAAAGGAAGACAGAGAGGTTGGTAATTGTAACCTTTTTCACACTGTATTTTCCAAAAGTCAAATGTGCTGTCTGTACACAAAGAGAATGCAAGTTCTGTACATATAAGTGCTGACTTAGACTTGATAACCTAGTTGGGACAATGGGTTTGCACTGAGCATCTCTCTCAAAAATGACATGGATTTATGAAATACCTGGCTTGGTTTAAAGTTGGTGTTTATGATTCGTAGGATCATAAGATTTCCATATGGAAGAGTCTGTAGAGATCACTTAATTTAACACCTTCATTTTACTGAGGAAGAACTTCATTTTCCTCATCTAGAAATGGAGGTAGTTGGACTAGAAAACTTCTAAGATCCTTTAGGGTTCTAAACATAAAGTCCTATGATCCAATGAATCTGGGACCCAGAGAGGGAGGGCAACTTAGGTGGTTATGCCAGTAATAAATACAAAGACTTATTTGAGCTCCTGATTTCTGGACACAATCCTGGCCTCGTCATGTTATACAACAATGCCTACATGTATATGAAGTCCTCAAAGAGAGAGGAACAATGTCATTCCCCAGACAATTCCAATGTTGCAGTCTCTGTCTGAACCACCACTTTCATACTCTCCCCATCAGAAACTTGAACTACATCCCTGGAACTTTCTCAGGCTTTGAAAGCTCATTTTGGACTTGTCTTCCTCTGGTTCGAGCTCTTTAGGATATCTCCAGTCATATTACTCTTTGTCTTCTCTGTATTTCCCTTCTCTCGCTTTTACATTAGGATGTAAACTCCTTGAGGGGTAGCTAGGTGGCAAAAAAGACTTGTAGTACTGGATCTGGAATCATGAAGACTTGAATTCATTCCTGATTCAAACATTTACTAGCTATGGGACCCTGGACAAGTCACTTACCATCTATCATCCTCAGTTTTCTCATCTGTCAAGTGGAGATAATGATGATGAAGAAGATGATGATGATGATGATAATGATAACATCTATTTCACGGAGTTGTGAGTTTCAAGTGAAATAATGTATGTACAGTGGTAAAGCACAACATAAATGCTAGTTATAATAACTTATATAATATAGTGATGGTAGTGCTACTACTACTAGTAGAAGTAGTAGTAGTGGTAGCATATTAGCATCCTTATTACTAGCACAGTGCCTGGAAAAAAGTAAGTGCTAAATACTTGCTCCTCATGAACTCATCTATTTGCTTGAACAAGTGTTATAACCTGGCAAAGTTTTCTTTAGAAGGAATAACTAGGTGGATAATTCCCCTCCTTTCCCCAATGCCCCAAATCAGTGTTGGTAGCAAACTATGATCACCATTCTTAACTGGTATTTGTAAAATGACTAGGTAATAGAGTGGTATAACTCTGATATTATAACTCAAATGTATAGAAAAACTAGAAATGAAGAAAGAAGAGACAAAAAAGCCAGCAAAGTGTTGCTAATATGATCAATAAGATGACCAAACCATTACATTTATGTTATGTTATATTGTTATGTCATGTCATGTTATGTTAGTTAAAAAATTATTTAGAAATGAAAGATTTTTAGGGAGATTACTTGATTTTAAGGGACAAAGTCAAACTCTGGCTAAGATTTTGTCTCAATTCCATTTCAGAATTTGAACCCCCTTGCACAAAACAGATGTTTAGCTGGTAAAACAATGACATTATAAATTTCATTTCATAAAAATTAAAGCAAAGCCATAAACCAAGATCTCAAGAGGATTCAGCCCACACAGTCACACTCAGACAAGTGACAATTACTCTCCCAGGCTCATGCTTGAAGGATTTGAGAGCTACATAAACTGTATGCCCTGAAACCTGAAACCAGGAGAAACTCAAAATGAATCCAGCAAGCCTCCTGGGGTCTACAGCAGGGGGAACAATGAGGTAGGCAGTTGATATGACCGCTAGCAAGGTTGAGTGGCAGCACCAATCCTTAGCCATAAATTTGACTGACATCTGTGTGGTGAGTGTGTAGTAGAAATCCATTGCCCCAATGATCATGGGAAAGACAAATACTGATTAAAGGGAATGCAGGAATCATTGCCTTTAAAAAAATGTTGAGGATCACAGGGAAAAGACACTGAATACCGAATTACAGCATGGGCAATCAAATACTCAAATTACAACTATAAATAGGGTAAGGAGACTGAAGTGATTTTTTTAAATAATATTTTTTGTGTTTGGTGCAGATATTTCTAACTTCCGTATTTTCAAAGACACAGCAGGGTAGAAATGTATTAATGGTCTTTCTATTGGTGTTAGACAATAGATTTTAAAAATGTTTGATCTGGTATGTACGTCAGACCATCTAATTCAACCAGCTCATTTTACAGATGAAGAAATAGAGACCCTAAGAGAAGGAACTTGCCCTAAACTGTATAATACAAATATATAACCTTCCTCTTAGTTAAAAGAAATCAATGTTCTATATTAAATATTTTGATGAATTAAAGCAGTTGTTTAAAATGCAAGCTCACCAGACTACTTACTAACACATTATATACAATACAATATTTTTAGCCGGTATAGCAACATTTTCCAATGATCAGCTGTGACTGTGTGATTTGCTAAAGCCTTAGTTTGAAATTTCTGTTTTCCTAAACATATGGTACTCAGATAAAGTTCAGGCTCTTGTTCAACTTTTAATGGGAAAAAATGTTTTAAACACAAAAATCCATAGTCAACATGCTGGTGTTTGTTAGGAGAATGCTTTCAGTTGACTAAGTACATTAGAATGATGTGAGGTTTTAAGAAGGGAGTCATAGTATGAGTGATGCTTTCTAAAGTGAAAGACCAGCAAATTCAAAGGGCCCAACATTTTGTGTGATGGATAAAAAATATCTTGCCCCATGATAGGACAAATACATTTTAAATTCAGTCATTTAACATAGAAGGATAACGAGGTTGATTAGAGATGCATAATTTTTATTTGCCTTGTAATAAAATCAATTTCTTTAAAAAATCTTAGGAACTTATTAGTCATACAATCTTTAAACTTCATCACAGTAGGACCAGTTTCCTTACTCATAAAGAGGGGGCCAGAACAGAAATTTGGGATAACTTTTGCACAAAATACGTACTTTCAGTCATGTTCTACACATTGTTCTATGTTCCCTAATAATCCCTTCAAAAGACAAGTAAACAGAAAGTACTAATTGATGGCCTTTTGCCAATTCAAGTTACAATTGAATTGCTAGCTCTTAAAGAACGAAGGTGCTAGACTAGAGGTCCTCTGGGAGAGCCTATTCATTTGAAGTCTTGTTTCTGTCCAATTTCTCCACGGCAAAGTCTCCTGAGTCTCCTGGGTCAAAGTGATATTTGGCTCCTCACACTTTTTACTGCAGTCTCTTTCTAAGTCATGGAGCATTTTTCTCCATACAACCTTCAAGATCAGTTTCCTTTTCAGTCCCACAAACAAATCCTTGGTATGGAGGTTCTAATCTCTATTATAATGTTTTCCTGTCTTGCCTCCTGTTTTTTTCCCCTCCTATCTGACTTAAAAAAATCCCCTCCACCTACTTTTACATGGCAAGCAGGTCTTTAACAAAGACTACATTTTTCTTCTCCTCACCTCCACCCCCAGTCTCCCTTTTACAAATACTCATAACCTATCCATTAGGTAGTTTGGCTGAGTGAAGATGCAGGTTTCCTTTCATTTGTAAAGTTTCATATTTACACTGTAAAAACATGCTGTCATGTTAGAAACAGTCTGGTCTTCAATGGATATTTTGTTCACAGATGATGACAATTTTTTAAAGCATAGATTAATCACATTTTATAGCATACAAAATTTATATCAAAAAGACATGAAAATATTCCTTTCATTTTAATAGCAAAGATTCTATTTTTTTTAAATGTGGAAAAACTATTGCTTTTTCCACTAGTGTTATTTCAATAGAAACAAACTGAAACTTACAAAATAGTTAGTCTTTTCACTTTTCAAGTACTATGACTTTATTTGACAGAGCATGTCTATATAATATATACATATAAAATATATTACAGATTTCCAAATACAAATAACAAAAGCAATGAAAACTTCAACAGCAACTCATCACCTAGAAGTCAAAATGAAAACTCCTTAGCCTGGTACTTATGGCTCATTGCTATCTCACTTGAACCCATGTAACCAGCCTTATTATACACTGCTTTTGGCCCATTCTCCATTAGCATCAAACTGGAGGATAATAGATGTGTTGTCTTCTCAGGCTATCCTGAATCCATATAGGTGATCTCTGAAGCCTGGAGTGTATGCCTACCACACCTCTTCCTGCAAGTTATAGCTCAGAGATTGCCTCTTTTCACAAAGCCTATCATGACTCTTGTCCCCTCCCCTGAATGTGCTCTAGCTTTTTAATAATATGTAGTAGCCAAAACTGATCACAGCATTACAGAAGTGGTCTGAAAAAGATAAAGAAAAGTGAACCATAATGTCTCTTTTAAAGAGATTATAACCTCTCCTATTATATTGTAAATTCCTTGAGGACAAGAACATTTATTTTTCTTTTTAAATGCTTTGCCTACATAGTATAGGGCATTGCACTAGCAGGTGTTACGTATATATGTATATATACATATACACACATATATATGTATATATATATATATATATGGAGGAAGAGAGAGACAGAGAGAGAGAGAGAGAGAGAGAGAGAGAGAGAGAGAGAGACTGAGAGATTAGAATTTACTCTTGACATTTACATTTGTATTGGGAAAAAAATACAACATAAAATGAGAGAAAAAGTTCCATGTTCAGGATAATGTGGCTCTTGGCCTTATAACATAAAAATAGGATGACATTTGTTAGTGGAAAAAGAACTTCTTATAAATGTAAACAAAATAGTGACTAAGTTTGGGGGCATTTGTAAACATTGCTTCATTTGGGGATGCCTATTTATAGTGTAGAGATTTGTGATCAGTCAGTTTATGAAGGAGAAAGAACTTCTAATATATAATTCAAGCCACCTGATCATGTCTTGCTAGGTATTCAGCAGGTGCTAAATTTTTGCCACCTTAAGTACTGCATTGTGTGGTTTCTAACATTTCCTTGTATAATCTTCATTGATCAGTAAGTCTGGGCTCCTTAAAGATAACCCATTTATAGTGCCTATGGCCTGATGTTGATTGAAATCATAATCATTGCTACTAATGTAATCCTAATCCATTGCTATTAATAAATCAGCATGATTCTACCATTTCTCTGAAATTTCCTTTGTCAACACAGTCAGTGAGGGCCTTTTGATTTCCCTTGGTTTTGTCAGAGATTCCAGGCAGACATATTTACCACCATCACTTTTAACAAAATTTGATAAATTCAGTGGTATGTTATACATAGTTATTTATGTGTTGTCTTTTCTATTAGACTTCCTCAAGGGCAGGGATTGTCTTTTACCTTTCTTCATATCCCCATTACTTAGCACGGTGGTTGGCATATAATAGGTGCTTAATAAATATTTATTGACTGACTATTGTTAGCTGTCTGATGAAGTAAGATCTATAATTGTTGTTTTTGACATTATTATTATTCATAATCATAAAAAATTATTAGATCCCCCACACATGATAGTAGAGGTACTATTAATAACCATCGAGAAAATTCATGCTACTAAGAGTTCAGATTCAATAATGCTTTTAAATTGATTTAATTAATTTTAATGAATAATTAGTTAATTTGATTAATAACACCCTCTACATTTTACGAAACAGCAGTATAAGGATCAAAGACACAATCCCCTCCCTCCTTATGTTTATCTACTTATTATGCTATCATGTATGTTTTACGTTAAGTTAAATAAAGATCAAAAGGACACTACTTGTTGCAATAATGGATTTCTTTGTCCTTTGCAATAACTACCATGCAGCTCTAAAGGCCCCCAATCTACAAATAGGAAACACTTTTTCAGAGTATAAAAGTCATTTTTTCAACAACTTCAAAAAGGAAAATTGATTTGTTATCTAAGTAATTAAACAAGCACCCAAGAAGAAGAATAGGACTAGCATAAAACATAGTTTTTCTCTCACTTATTTATTTACCATCATGAAGGTACTCCGATGATGCTATCATCTAAAGTAAGAGTTCTTAACCTGGAGTCCGAGAACTTTTTTTTTAAAAAAAATGATAACTGTAATGATTTCCTTGGTAATATTATGTAATTTATTTTATGCATTTAAAAATGATACTGAGAAGGGGTCCCTAGACATCACTGGACTGCAAAGAAGTTCAGGACACATACACATCACACATATACAAAAAGGTTAATAGCTCCTTATATGAAAGACCTTCAAGGCAAATGAATGCAGAGCTCTTGAAGAAGGTAATTCAGGAAGTAACAATGCCATCAAACTATTAATTTTATGTAGGTAGATAAGTTAAGAACAAATATTTTTGTGCCTTGCATTATTCAAGTAATATTTCAATTCTTCCCTTAGTCTAGGTATGGAGACATCTTAAAGGTCCGTGGAAACCAAATCCTCCCACTTTATAACAATTTGCCAGGTACTTTGGATTTATTTTCACCATTAAGGAAGCAGTGTGACTTCGCTTGCCAAAACAGCAGGGAGGTGTGGTCCAACAGAGGTATTCTTATAGGAGGCAAAGTTGCTGGAGCCATGGGAGAAAGGCTGAAGAGAATACCCTACATTTACAGTCAAGCTTTGAAAGCCACAACCGCAGAGGAAAGGTGGGGTTAAGCTCTATAAAGAGAACTTTGCTTCTCTGAGAATTGTTTCAAACAGGGGAGTGGAAAATACTTGCAATAAACAGCTTGAGCCTATTTACAATGTTCCTTACCACTAAATAGAAAAGGCATTAGCAGCTCCAATTGTCACAGGCAAGATGAAGTCAGCAAAGCTGAAGGAATTCCCTAAGTGTATGTTAGTACAGAAGAAAAATCTAAAGCTTATATCAGCTTTATATGTAAGTGCCAAATGCCCAAGAATGGAATATAAAGTACAGCATTTTGCTAGGTCAAAAGGTACGTCTAAGATTTTTCTCTTGTTAATGTTCATTTGGAACTAGGCTTCTAAATCAAACTCTGAGGTTCTAAACTCCTCCCCAAAAGAATGACAAGCAAACAGAAGAACCTATTACATTCTTTTCTCAACTCCTAATGCCTAACTGTTATTATTAAACTGTTTGCCACACCATGCCCATCCACATACACCACAAATCCAGGACCAATATCCTTACTATCAACATGCCCCACCTCTTTATTAGCAGTCAGGTATTCCACAGGCCCTTCCCTTGACAATCATTAAGGACTACTGACTCATCATCTGCCTGCCATAAGCATCATCTCCCCCAGCCCTGCCCCCTACCCCCACCCCATTTTTTGTGTTGCTTAGGGATTGATGATCAAATCAACATTATCATTGCTACTGTAAAGCACATGGCTTGACTTCTGAGCTATAGGCTGCCTAGGTTGATGTTCCCCTCTCTGGCCACCACTTCCAGCTTCCTCTGAGCCATCCATATTAGCTCTATCTCTCCTTAGTTAAACTTAATATATAGATTAAATATCAAATACATGCACACATATATAGTATATGTAATTTTCTATATACAATCTGCTCTCGTCTCTCCCATTAGAATCCCTCAGCTCAGAATTATTTCATTTTTATCTATATATCCCTAGAATTCAGAAAAATTCCTGGCTGTTGATTGATATTAATAAATAATTTCTCAATTAAAATAGAGTTAATGGAAAAGTAAATGCTCAATTAACTCTTTATCTGGTTTCCTTGTTCAACCCTTTCACTTCCAGGGGACCTAAAAGCATGTATAAAACATACCTCATTATTCATTCATCCAAATCATTACTCTTCCAAATTTCCCCATTTCTATCAAGGTTACTCTAGTCACCAAAAACTTGAGGTTGGAAATTATCCCCTGCTACTTAATGTCTCTCACATTCCAAGTGCAATCAGTTATTAGATCTTGTGGTTTCTATGTCCAAAATATCTTACATCCATTTCAGGGCCAAAGAAGAAGAAGCTGGTGCTGATTCACAACCCTGCCCCATGGGAATTGGAGAGAGAGGATGGGGATATGCCTGTGCAGCATAGGGTTTGCCTTCTTCCCACCATCTCCCACTATAGAGGACTTCTAGCGACTCAAACATGCAACGAATTGCACACTTCAACCCAAGCCCCAAGTTACTCAAGATCTAAATTAGATAAAAAGCTGATTTGGCACTAAGAGGAGACTGCTCTATCTCCTGGGGGTCAAGGTAGTATAGACCACTGAAATCAGGATTTTAAATTTTTTTTCCTAACAAATGATGAAAAATGATTGGCCAAGACCCAGGAAATAACTCTAAATGTGCTACAGTAAGCAAATAGCTGGAAAGAGGGGCAATACCCAGTCTCCATCCATGTCAGTTAAACTAAGTAGCATACATGCATCTTTGGATGAAGGGCCGTAATAGTCAAAGTAGTTTTCACTGGCTTTAATCCATCCCTCTCTCTCTTTTCATACAGTCTTCACCCTGTTTCTGACCCTTATCACATCACACTTGGACTATTGCAATAGCCTCCCTCAAATTTCTCCTGTCTCCTACCTCCCCTCCATATAGCTGCAGAGAAAATATTCCTAAAGCATAGGCTTACCTGTGCCATGCCTCTGCTCACTAAACTCCCAATTAACCCTTGAAATAAATGCAAACTCCTCATTTGATATTTAAAAGCTCTTACAACCTTGCCTCTTCCTGCCTTTCCAGGTCATAATATTTAATTTAAATTATTATATAATGCCTCCTTCACACACTCACACACTCACACACACACACACACACACACACACACACACACACACCCTTTTTGCATTCTATAGTCCACCTAAACTGAACTTCTTGCTGTTCCTCACAAACATTTCATCTTCTCTTCATTCTTTGGGTAGGCTGTCTCCCCATACTTGTAACTCCCTCTTCACCTTTGCTTATCCTTACTTTCTTTCAAAGCTCAGCTCAAGAACCATGTACATGAGGTCTTTCTTGATCCTTCCAGTTGTCAGCATAACCCTTTAAAAATGTATTTTGTATTTACTTTATATGTACTTTGTACACACCTATATCTATATCTATATCTACATATATAGATATAGTCTTTCCAATAGGTTGTGACCTCTTTGAGAACTAGAATTGTTTCATTTCTTTGCATTCCTAGTGGCTAACAAGATACCTAGCACAAAACAATGCTCGACAAAAGCCGATTTATTGATTAATTCTTCAATTTTGGCATTAAGATTCTGACAAGCTCTCAAGGACATATAGAGGAAGGGAGGATGGATTCCATTTCATATTTTCAAGAATATAAAAACAAGGTTAAATCACATATTATGGATAGTTGAGAAATGGAAGCTGAGAATCTATAATTTTCTAGAGAACACTGCAAATGGACAAACATCCAAAATTATCCAAAATAATGCAACCATACTTATTATTATTCAAATACTTAAAGTCATGTTTTATACTGCTTTAAGGTTAATAAAGCATTTATTTCCTTTTTTTTTCAAAAAAGCCATTTGAGATAATTAGTACAAGTATAATTATCCCCATTTCACTGATTTAGAAACAACTGAAAGGTGTGTTGATTTGCCTAATATCACACAGCTAGTAACAATCAGAGCCTGGGCTAGAATTTTCTAACTAGAATATCAGAAGACCATCCATCTGGAGGTGGCTTAGAGCCATGGAGCCCAACCCTTTCACTTTGCATCCCAGGAAGATCAGTGCTCTGATGGGTAAATTATGTGGGAAAGATTTTTAAAGAGATGTTATCACCCAAACCAGTTATGCCATGCCATTCACTAAAGAGCAGGAAATTTGAGAAACAGCATTTCGTTGAGCTGGGAGAAAGGCCCTGGATCATCTATTTCATTCCCTTCTTTTTTCATATGAAGAACACTTTGCCCCAAGTCACAGCTAGCATTAGAACCCAGATATTCATACTTCTTGTCCAATACTCTTCATACTAGGTTATAAAATAACATTTTTCCAGATCCAATGAAATAAAGTCATACAGGTTCATTGGCAAGTCTTGAAGAGATTAAGAACTAACTAGAGATTAGAAGACTCAAAAAACTGATTTAGAAAAACATGTACAATGCAGCTAGGTCTTGTACTGTATCAAAAACAAAATAAAATGAAAATCCAAAGAATAATATAATCAAGCCAGGAAAGAAGTTTATGTTTTATTACTTTTTATTTAGATTTTCTTAGTGGTAGTTATTTTATAGGAATGTGCATATTCTTACTTCCTAAATAGTCTTAAATGATAACTGTATCCTTCTACATTGATCATTTTAAAGATGTTCCCTTCTGTAACTGGTAGGGAAAGGAAGTTTGTGTAATAATTTTCCTACCCACAATCTCCCCATCCTTAGATGGAAACCTTCCCTTTTAAATCACTATTTACTTCATACTTCACTATAAAATTGAATCGCTTCCCTTTAAACAATGGAAAGCAAAGCAGATACCTCAAAGATAATCTAGTCCACATAGATTTCTTCATTGATTTATTAATAACAGCTAATAAAATTTTTCATCAAATGTCAATTTCAAACCTGTGATGAGGGAAGATTTCTAGACATATAGATAATTAAAGCTAAAAAAATGTATTTCTGACTGATAATTTGTGTATGTCTTACTGGCCCCTTAACTGACAGAATGAAGAAAATAGGCCCTTCCCTGATTCATAGAGGTTCTTAACCTAGGGTTCATTAACTTGTTTTTAAAATAATAATGTTTTGATAACTTTCAATATAACTGGGTTCCTTCGTATTTTGTCTTTTGTGTTTTATTTTATACATTAAAAAGTGTTCAGAGAAAGGTCCATAGTTTCCCCTAAACTGCCAAAGGCATCCATAACCTGGGTTAAAGGATACTTAGTACATACCCACCCACCAAAATTATATAAGTTTCTCCTCCTGCATGCTGCCAACCAATGAGTGGAGCTAGGGCTTACCACATATCTAATAGATTGGTTTAGAGGAAAGAAAAAAATCATTAATTAGATTTATCAGAGGCTTTAGCAATCATCAAGGCCAAACTACTCATTTTTATAGATGAGAACACTAAAGATTGGAGCTGTCAAATAATTTGCCCAAGGTCACAAGTATCATGTGGCAGGGCTGGATTTTGAACCCAAGTTGAGTCAGTTAATCAACAAGCACTTATTAAACTTTTACTATATTCCAGGCAATCTGGCCACTGCATCATGCTGACCAAAATCCTTCATCTAACTAAGACCCTGCTATAATATCCTAAAGTGGAAATTCATATGCAACTGGTCTGTTTTGCATTCCATTCAAGACAATTTAGTTGTTCAATGACCAAAAGGACCTGGTTTTCTTTCATAGACTCCATATCTATTCAGGGTAATTCTTTTATCTATAATACAAACTTGAAGAAATTTCCCAGAGAGGCTCACATTTCCTTGTCTCTCTTTTTTATGCTTTGTTACAGGGGGAAAATGTATGAGTATTCTTAGTATGCCTTAATGTCACTGTCTAATTAGGATTTATTCTGAATGGCTCAAATCTATGTGCTGAAGGCAAGAAAACACTAGAAACTTGACTGAATTAAATTTAAAATGGTTTGTAATAAATATAAAATTTGCAAATTTTTTTCCAGATACTAAACAAAACATCCACTGTTGCCTTTATTCTATTATCCCCAATCCAACCTGATTGGAAGAATTAAACCTTCCTTTCAAAATCAAGATAAAAAAGGCATCACACCATGAGTTCTGATTTGAAATATTTTGCTGTTCTCTTCTCCCCAGCATGGTACGTGGTACAAAGAGTCTTGCTTTGTTCTGTTGACTTGCCTAAAACAGTGTTCTTTTTCTCCTGGAAATAAAAGTGTGGATCAGCAGCATAGATGCAAATTTTTTTCCTGAAAAACCCTGTATTTTTCATCTATTTCTTTTATTTTAATAGTATGCTTGTGGAAAGATTGCCAATGATGAGTTAAGCTTTGGATGAGTGGAAAATCCTCTGCTTCTCCATCTTAGTCCTTTTCTTGTCAGTGTTTATATGAAAGTCAGCATCTTGGCCAATATAAGGAACATGCGAGTAGTTAGATTTTTCTACATAATGGACTCATTTTCAGTCATACTTAATTGAGGAACAGAAAAAAGAATCATTGCTGTGTTCTCCAGAATGGTATGAGGCACACAGAATATTTATTTTCTGCTACTAAGGTTTTTGTGTAGCCATAAATTTTAGGCAAGCCTTTCATTTTCATCAATGAGCATGATACTAATCAGATGGCAAGTAGGTGAGGATTAATTTTATGGTTATAATTTTTCCATGTCTAAGGAAAAGTCTAGAAGAAGGAAAGAGAATTAAAGGGATAAAGAAGGACTAAGTCTCATTGGACTGAAAAAAAATGGTAGAAATGTAAACAAGAGAAACAAGCCCAACATGAGTTTGAGTATAACATTCAAACATTGGGCCAAAGATGTGACAAAGCTGGAAGATGAATTCATAAGTATATATAAATAACTGGCTCCAAAATGAATTTCCAGATCAAGAAGATGGATGAGTAGTCATTAAATTAAATAAGAGAAAAATACACAAGTTCTTTCTCAATGAAACTTCTCAATATCTCCAGCATGTAAAGAAAAAGAAGAAAAAATTATCCATGGAGCTTTTGTTAGTTCAGTGGGAGGCAAGAGACTGTGACCACATAACAAGTCAGGAGAACCGGGTGCTAGTTTCTTATGTGCTACTAACTCTCCATATGACTAACCTTAGTTAATTGCTCATTTTTCTGGGCATCCAGTTCTCACATGGAAACACCACCAATTCTTGCAAGTGGCAGTCACCTTTCCACCTCTCTCCATGGGTGCATGTATAAATACATACAAAAAGTCAAATTCTTCATGCTACTGCCAGGTGGATAATAAAGGAGAAATAATTCATTATTCCTATTCTCTTTCTACCAGTTTGTCATCCATTGCAAGTTTCTGCTTTGGAGGATAAACTATTCAAATGCTGTTACCTAACAAAGAAAAAGAAACAAAAAATCCATAGCAACACAAGCCTTCATGGGTCAAGTACATGTTCTGGACCAGCAAAGAGTATGTTAATCACTGCAAAGTAATTGAGCACAACTCAAATCCATTGTGTTTAGTCTAATCAAAGTGTTTAGTGTATCTGGAAAAAAAAATAGCATATGGCATTAACTAGAGTACAAATACTAGGGCATGGAGGTGATTATATTTTTGATCGGACATTTTCTGCCAGCAAAAAGTAGATGTTCACTTTTCTTACATTGACAAAAAAAGTAACACACACCCTGTTTTAGATGGCCAAAAGCCCAGATTTAAAATTTTAAACCTACCCATATGCTACTGTATAAGTCAAGCCCTGAACTGTTTCAGCTGCAACAAAGTGGAGGTCAAAAACTGATGGGTGGTATTCCTTTACTCTGAGCAGACTCCGTACTTACACTAAGATCAGAGAATCAGGGATAGTATTTCTATCACCGACTGCAAGACCTCAAATTATAGACTACCTTATCTTCTTATGTTATGCTATTATAGGCCTGAATTAGAATCTTGCAGCAAACACTTATTCACTGTGTAACCCTGAACAAATGACGTAACCTCTGTTTATCTCAGTTTCCTTAAATGTAGAATGGGGATAATAACAGCAATTACCTTACAAGGTTTTTACAATGATCAAAAGAGACAGTATTTGTAAAGGGCTTAACACAGTGCCTGGCATGTGGTAGATGCTATATAAATGCTTATTTCTTTCCTTTTCTTCCTGTTCCTGTTCATCAGATATGTTAGCTACCTGCTCTCAGTTTTACAAGCTCTATAGAGTTGATAAGCATAAAATCTATTCCCCAACATTGATAGAGACTACTAAACAGAATAGGATGAAGGTTAGAGTGGCACTGTACTAGAAATCTTCATCTAGGCTGACAATGGTGAATTTATCACCAATCTTTGGGTCTGGTCATTCTATCAGTTCTGGACCCAAGGAACTGAACTGGCATTAAGCTCAAGTCTTTTTATCTTGTTAAAAAAAAGATATACCTCTCCTCAATTAAATGCAAGTTCCTTGAAGTCAGCATATCCCTGGTTTCTGTCTTTTTTTCCCAGGGTCCTACACATAGTAGGGTTTAATAAATGTTTCTTATATTGAATTTAATTTCCTGGGAAACTAGCAATTTAGCAAGGGAATAAGAGCTTTTAGATCACCAGAAAGCATGTTAAGGAAAACTTCAAAATGTGGGCATGAGTAGATGCATTTTAATGGCAATATGGAGGCTCTGGAAAGGAGACAAGGGTTCAATTTTGATATCTGTGTGTATAACCACATACACACCATGTAACTTCTTTATACTTAAGCCTCCTATCAAATGAGAAGGTTGGAATAGATAACCTCTTAAGTCCTAAAGTATTCTGATTCAGCATTTTTTACTGTGATTATGAATTTTTATGGGCAGCTAGGGGGCACAGTAGATAGAGTGCTGAGCCTGAAGTAAGGAAGAAGGTAATTCCCAATGTGACTTCAGAAACTAGCTGCGTGACCCTGGAAAGTCACTTAATGCTGTTTGTCTCAGCTCTCTCATCTGTAAAATGGGCAGGGAGAAGGAACTGGCAAATCTATCCAATATCTTTGCCAAGAAAACCCCAAACTAGGCCAAGAAGTATCAGACACAACTGAAACAATTGGTAAAAAAAATGACTTTTTAGGTTGTTAAATACTCCTCTATTGAAAGAAAATGAACTCACATAATTTGAATTTATTGTCAATTAATTTTCATTACCTTCTTAACATAAGGGCCTTATACATGGACAACTCATTTGTGTTTCATTTTAAATTCCAGATAAAAGATATTTCCAAAAAACTTTTGTGATCTAAATGAATCTTCCAAGAAAACCTCAAGAGAACTTGAAAATATTTATAATGTTAGAATTTTTTTAAGTTCCTGCCAAACTTGTGTCTTTTGAGGAAAAAAATCTCTGTGGGTATGTGTTTGTATATATTCATCTGAAGGGGTAGAGTTGCAGGGGGTGGGGGGGGGGGAAGAGCAATAAAACAAAACCTGGGCATAATATCCAAATAATAATAAACCTGGGTAACTACTATTGTCAGAGACAATTTTCAGGCACATGGTATCCTCCCGAATTTTTCTTCTTGGAAGGCTGTTGGCCAATACTTATCCTTCTCCAGATCCCAACAGACAAGTCTCACTTAAGACCTTAACTGTATAAGCACTTCCCATTATGACTGTTAATAGGAGGGTTTTTTTTCTAGCTTCTGTCTTCATCCAAAGTCTCATACAACTTATTTCTGATTGCAGGCACTCCATAGGAAATTTAGATTACAAAAAAATTATCACAGAAAATATCCTTGAGAATGTTTTTTTGTTACATTTTAATTTGATTAAGCAATATGCTTATGAAGTATGATCTTAAGGTGGGATCACATAGGCTTTCCCAGTTAACTACTTTTGGAATGATAACACTCATTTGGATATATGTCTTGATTTTTTTGTTTTTGGTTTTTTTGATGAGGAAATGAGAGATAGACACCTCACATACTTCATTGTTATTACATGTTATAAGTATTGTCATGTATTAAAAATATGACAGTAAAGTCTCTAGGGCATTGAGCAGATCCTCTTGAGAAGATTCACAGAAAGGTATTGGCAAGAATCATCCATGGGTGAATTATGATCTGCACCACTCAGAAAAGTACCCACACATGTTAAATGACACTAAATCCAATGCTTTTTTTGTAAATCATTTTTGAAATAGTCTTTAGTTTCATTCTATAAACTGGACATGTTGAAAGAGGAGCTACCCACTTGAAATTAATTACATTTGTTAGATAACGACTTTTTTGGATTGAATCAATCAGAACGCTAAAGTGTGAACGAGGTCTATGTACTTCCTTGAATCAATTGTGAGAAACACTTGGTCACCCCAAATTTTTTTCACATTTTATTTTTTCCCAATTGTGTGTGAAAACAATTTTAACATTAATTTTTCAAAATTTTGAGTTCCAAGTTCTTTCAATCCCTCTCACCCTATCCCCCAACATTGAGAAGGTCAGCATTGTGATATGTTTTATATGTGCAGTTACACAAAACACATTTCCATATTAATCATGTTGTGAAAGAAAACACAGACCCCGCCAAAAAAAACCCACAAAAAAATAAACAAAGTATAAAATAGTATGTTTTGACCTGCAATCAGACTCCATCAGTTCTTTCTCTGAAGGTCAATAGCATTTTTTCATTATAAGTCCTTTGGAATTCTCTTGGAGCTTTGTGTTGCTCAGAATAGCTAAGTCATTCACAGTTGATCATCATACAATATTGCTATTACTGTGTAAAATGTTCTCTTGGTTCTGCTCCCTTTACTTTGCATCAGTTTATATAAGTCTTTCCAGGTTTTTTTGAAAGCATTCTGCTCATCATTTCTTAGAGCACATTAGTATTCCATCACCATCATATATCACAACTTGTTCAGCCTTTCCCCAATTGATGGGTATCCCCTCCATTTCTAATTCTTTGCTACCACAAAAAGAGCTGCTATAAATGTTTTTGTACATATATGTCTTTTTCCCTTTTTTTCTTTTCTTTCTAATCTCTTTGGGATACAGACCTAGTTGTGATATTCCTGGATGAAATAGTTTTATAGCCCTTTGGGCATAGTTCCAAATTGCTCTCCAGAATGGTTGGATCAATTCACAGCTCCACCAACAGTGTATTATTGTCCCAATTTTCCCACATCCCCTCCAACATCTGTCATTTTCCTTTTCTGTCATATCAGCCAATCTTATGAGGTGGTACCTCAGAATTGTTTTAATTTGCATTTATCTAATCAATAATGATTTGGAACATTTTTTCATACAATCATAGATAGCTTTGAGTTATTCATCTGAAAACTACCTGTTCATATCTTTTGACTATTTATCAATTGGGGAAATGATTCATATTCTTATAAATTTGATTCAGTTCTCCATATATTTGAGCAATGACGCCTTAACTTGCTGTAAAAAATTTTGTCCACATTTCTGCTTTTCTTCTACTCTTGACTGCATTGGTTTTGTTTTTTGATTTTTATTTTTAAAGTTGAACTTAATGTTATCAAAATTATCCATTTTATATTCTGTAATTCTCTTTATCCCTTGTTTGGTTGTAAATTCCTCCTTTTTTCATAGATCTAACAAGTAAACTATTCCATGTTCCCCTAATTTGCTATCACTATATCTAAATTATTTACCCATTTTGACCTTATCTTGGCTTACTGAGTGAGCTGATCTATACCTAGTTTCTACCAAACTGCTTTCCAGTTTTCCCAGTAATTTTTGTCAAGTAGTGAGTTCTTGTCCCAAAAGCTGGGATCTTTGCCTTTATCAAGCACTACTCTGCATTATGTGCCACTACTACTCTATTTCTTAGCTAGTACTAGATTATTTTGATGATTACTGCTTTGTAACACAGTTTGAGACCCGTTACAGTTAGGCCACCTTGCTTTCCATTTGTTTTTTAACTAATTCTCTTGATATTCTAGACTTTTTCTTCTTCCAGATGAATTTTGTTATGATTTTTTGTAAATCTCTAAAATAATTTTTTGATAGTTTGATTAGTATGGTACTGAATGAGTAAATTAACAAGTAGAATTGTCATCACTATTTTGTTGGCTCAGTCTACCCATGAGCAACTAATATTAGATAGCAATTAATTTAGGTAGAATTATCATTATTCATTTTCTCCAGAGGTCTATCGCATCCAACTTTTCTAAAATTCTATTATCTCCTTACCTTCTTTATGTTTATTTTTTGGTTAGATCGATCTAGTTCTGAGAGGGGAAAGTTGAGGTCCTCCACTAGTATAGTTTCACTACTTGCTCCTGTAAGTCATTTAACTTCTTTAAAAATTTGGATGTTATACAATTTGATTTATATATGTTTACTATTGATATTACTTCTTTTCCCAATTTTTCTTCTACCTCTCTTATTTGATTTTTAAAATTCTTTTTGAGCTCTTTTAGGGATTCTTTTTTGGGTCTGACATCAATTCATATTCTTTGAGGCTTTGCATGTAGCCATTTTGATACTGTTGTCCTGTTCTGAGTTTGTGTTTTGATCTTCTCTGTCACTGTAGTAACTTTCTATAGTCATATTCTTTTGTTTGTTTGTTCACTTACTTTTTCTAGCCTATTTCTTGACTTTTAACTTTATGTTAATGTTGGGCCCTGCTTCTGGAGCAAACAGGGCACTGTCTGTCCTAAGCTTTTAGTTATTTGATGCTGCTATTTTCAGAGGTAATTCGGGGCATCTGTAGGTTTTCAGTTCTTCCAAGGTGGTATGATATAAAGAGAGGTGTGGTTACTGCTCTTCTGGCCTGTGGTCTAATCTGTGAGTGACCATAAGTACTATTGTCCCTGTTCCCCTGTGACCACAGCCTCTCATGTGCCTTCTTGTCCTGGGACTAAAACTGGAGCCTGTGACCTGGATACTCATATAGGCAGTGAAACAGAATCCTGCACCCAGTGCTAGCAAATGTCCCTTGTAATCTCCTTCTGACCATCTGGCCCCCTTTCAGTCTGTGAGTTGAGAGCTCCAGAAGTCACTGCTGCTGATTCAGTCACCCCAAGGTCTGTGCTGGCTTTCCAGGGCTCTGCCTGTTGCTTGCTTGCTTGAAAGCCACCTGCACTGGACTGGGCTCCACTTTCACTCCAGTGAGACAGACCTTTCCTGTCAACCTTCTAAATTGTTTTGGGCTGAAAAACTGCTTTGCCCAGTCCTTTTGTTGGTTCTGCTGTTCTAGAAGTCATTTTGAGGAATTACTTTAAAGTTGTTGGGAGGAGAATTTGGGAGAACTCAGTTGAATTCCTGCCTTTACTCTACTATCTTGGCCAGAAATTTCTTTAAAAGGAGGAGGCTATGTTAGAACCAGAAGGAAAGATTCTGAATGTCTAGATACAAGTAGTTGAGTCAAACATAGCATTCCAGTACACTTTTGAGGAACAAAGGAAGGACTGGGATGTGGCAGGAAAGAGGCATATAGAGTAGAGTCCTGAGCAATACAGGTGTATTGTATTGTAGGAACAATATATCTTAACCCCTACCAACCCTCACAGATTAGGCTAGTTTTTCCTTAAGAGGAATCCAGATATCCCTCAAGATTTGGTTGGCTCAGACAAAGGTCTCAGACTGTTGATAGACATCACTTCCTTATTACCTGAGTACAAAACATTGAGGAAAAGGAGCAGGGTGCTCTTGAATGTTGGCTGGTGGACCATTATGAGTAATCAGGTGACAGGCCAATCAACTCCTGCCTATCCCTTCTATGGTTATGGAAAACACTTTCTGTTAATTGTTGAATGAGTTACAAATGCCTCATTTTGTTCCTATATTGAACTTAAACTACTGGACTCAGGCCTGAGTCAGTCTCACCCCAGGACAACAAGCATCTTAGAGCAAAAGACTGAGGCTAAGGGAAGTCCCAAGATAAACAGTCATATCTTTTCCTAACTTCCCCTCCTAATGACTATCTATCCACAGACACTATAATATACTCTGTTGTTTCATTACCAAAACATTTCCAGTAAAGTGAATTTTCCTCAACCACATAGGCCATGGGTTAATTTGACATAGATATAAATGTAAAGTTAGGCAGGGTGCCCAACCTTCACGTAGATGTTAGGAATTTTCCTAACTGGGGACTTGGAACAGTTGCGACTGAACCCATACTTATTTGTCCAAAATAAACTCCATAAAACTGAAGGCCTTTTAGGCTTTAAATGAACTAATTATTAGAGTATTTAAGACCAATTATAAGACTCCAAAGTTATAATTTTTAATAGGAGGCTGGTCTTTCAGATCATAAGATGTTTGACTGTCCACCACTGTTTGAGTAAAAAGAAAATTGAGCCCCCCTCATCCCATAGCATATCTCTAGAAAACTTAACAATCAAATTCCCAAAATATGTACATTTTATTTTTCATTTTTATGGTTTTCCTTTATTTTCCTACCACAATCATGTCCCTTTACCTTTATCATGTCCTTCTACTGACTCTTATGGCAAAGAAGAAAATCATTTAGGCAAAGCCACTAGACAGAGCAACAACTCCATCATAACACATATCACATCCACGGTCAAGCACCATCTTCAACATGTAGCCTTTCCTGATCTCCACAATAGTTGGTGCACTGCCTCCCTAAGCTATTTTGCATTTGTTTTTATTTTTTCTGACTATATATATGTACATATATATATATATATGCTGGTGTGTATATATGTTTATATCTATCTATATAAATATATATATGAGTGTGTGTGTATAGATAGATAGATACTATCTCCTTCAATAGAATGCAAGCTCCTTGAGACCATGAACTACTTCATTTTTTTATGTCCAATGCCTAGCATACAATAGGCACTTAATAAATACTAATTGATTACTGCTTGATAAATCTCCATCTTTCTATTGAGAGGAGAAAGAAATCATTCCTAATCAGTTCTCCAGGATCTGTATAGCTCATAATTTATAAAAAATTCATTTCTTTTAAAAGTATTGTCATTTACACTATTGTAGTCACTGTTCACATTATTATTATTATTTCTTAGTTCCATTTTCTTCAGTGTGCATCATCTTATTGAAGTCTTCCCATTTTTCTCTGAATTCCACATATTTATCCTTGCTTATGCTGAAATAATATCCCCTTCCATATGCCCCAGTTTGTTCAGCCATTCCCTTTAGTGATAGATGAGCTACATTTTTTTTTCCTAGGTTTTCATTTTGCTACCACAAAGATTGCTCATGCATAGGATCTGTCTTTCTGCCGTTGACGCCCTAGGATGTACGCCCAGCGCGGGGATGTAATCAGAATTGGCTACTTTGCCTTTTATCATCAACTCAGTCTTTGACATTGATTAAGAATTCTGCTTCCTGCTAGACATAAAAAATCATAGATCCATTTGACTCTAGCTGTTCCACTGGTCTCTTTTTATATTTTTAGCTAGTACCAAATGATTTCGAATATTACTACTTTATAACAGGATTCGAAATAGTAAAATAACACTGACCTCTTCATTACTGCTTTAAAAAAAACATTTCTCTTGAAGTCATCCACATTGTGGTCTTTCAAATAAATATTGTTCCTACTTTGATTCTATAATGCAACCATTTGGCAGTTTGATTGGCATAGAACTAAATCCATACATTAAATTGGTATTATAGCCTTTTAAAAATTATACTGGGGTGGTCTAAACATGAATGATTACTTAACCCTATTTCAGTCCAATGTACATTACTAATAGCTAACCATAGTTAGCATCTATATGGTATTTCCTATGTGCCAATCACTGTGCTAAGTGCTTTAAAAAGATTATGTTGTTTTATCTTCACAACAGTCTTGGGAAGGAGGTGCTATAATGATCCCCATTTTACATTTGAGAAAACTGATTGTAAAATTCTTGAGGGCAGATACTCTTTGCCTCTTTCTGTATCCCTAGTACCTAGCATAGTACCTGGTATATGGTAGGTGCTTAATAAATGCTTATTGATTGAATGATTGATAGAGGTTAAGTGATTTGCCCTAGGTTACACAGTTAGTAAGTATCTGGAGCTGGATTTGAATTTGGGTCTTCCTGAGTCCAGGCCCAGCACTATATCCCTTGAGCAACTTGCATATGCCATACCATTCTCTAATGCTGAATCCACCCCACAGTTTGAAATCCTTATTCTTTCTTCCAGTCCACAGTGTCACATTCGAGAATGAAATTAAATCGTGTAGATCTGGACCCATACAACTTACCCTTGTTGCTGCCTGTCAGGCCTTTTATTCATCTCTCATTGAATCTGCCTCTTTGAATCCACATCACTGTCGGATCTATTTTAATAAAATCACACTTTCTATAATCTAAAATCATGTTACTCTCCAGCTCAAGAAGCCTCAATGATTCAGTAATGCCTAATGCATCAACTATAGACTCTTCAGATTCTTTTTTTTAATACTATCCATAAAAAAGGATTTTCTCTCTCTCTGAAATTTTCTTTATGTTCCTTTCCACCTATCCAAATTATACTTATCCTTCAATGCCTGGCTCAAGTACAATCTTTTTCATTAAGCTTTATCCAATTATCTCCTCTTCCTTTCTCTGACTTCCAGTTGGACTTAAGGTCAGAACCACAGCATTTAGCATTAATTATTCTCTAATTTTTTGAAATGTATTAGTCTGGGTTAACTGATGTTAACTGATTGAATTATGAATTCCTTGAGGGTAAGAACCATGTTTGAATGTCTTCTATCCTGACATCATGAGGAAAATATTGAGCAATAGCAGTTACTTAAGAATTTCTTATAGATTGCTTGACAACTGAGATTTAAAATTTTTTCTATCAGCAAAACACAGAAAGAGTAAGAGTGGGTAAAACCATTGAACTTATGGGCCAAAGACATGTTGATTATTCTAACTGGAGAAAGAAATGGTGTATGTATATGTTTTAGAAATATAACTATTTATATAACTATATATGTATGTATATTATACAGACATACAGAGTATATTTAATGCCACCCACATCACTACTACCTGGAGAACAGAGCATGAAGCAATGGATGAAAGTTGCGAAGAAGTAAACAGGCTCCACGGATGTCAGGGAAAACAGTTTCCAAGAGTTCAAGATGTTCAAAAGCAGAATAGGACACCCCAGTCAGCGGTAGGTTTCCCTTCCTTAAACATGTTCAGAGCCTGGATGACCATTTGCCAAATCCTATGTTAGAAAATTACGTTTGTGTACAAGTTGGACCATATGGCCTCTGAGGTCACTTCTGTCTCTCAAATTCAGTGATGCTAGGACCTTTAAAGGGTCCCCTTACATACCTGGATGTGTTAGGGATTAGATGTTGTCAGGAGTCATCGAATAATAAATTTCCCAGGTATAGGTAAGAAAATGAATTAATGAATAAGAGAGAAGTGACTAGGAAGACTGAAGAGGTAGAATGTGACTGGGTAACTTAAAGCCTGAATGTGAGATAGAAAAATATGGATTTGATTGAATAAACAATAGCATTATACATTCTTAAAGAGAACATTGTGTAATGAAAGTTACAGAACTGGAAGTGACCTCCAAGGAATTATTTTGATTCCTAGGTTAGGATTAACTCCTTAGGAAAAGAAAACAAATCCTTTTAAGCAATTATAAAAATTGACTATATAGATACCCAGAATGTCAAAGAAATATACAAGTCTAAAGAAAATTGGATGGCAAATGTAAAATAAACTTACAACATTCTCCCCTTTAAAATAAATAAACACACACACACATATAAATTTAAGTTGAAATGAAATTCAACTTCTAACTCCACCTACCACTAACCCTAATACACACACATATACACATATGCTTAAATTTTAATTTTAAAAAGAAGTTGGTCTGCTATTTTCAGTCATCTTAATATTCACATCGAATCATTTAGAAAGCCAATCTTAGCAAGAGTATTGTGACCATGATAAAAGTTCTTAGTATGGCCATGAACTAAATGAACCTAAGATTTATTTATCAGATATAGGCAAGTTTGAATATTGTTCATAAATGCAAAGGTAGTATGGGATATGCAAAGAGTAATGGAGTTGAAATCAGAAGATCTAGGTTTTAGGTAGACCTTTCTCATTTCTAGCTATCTGACTTCAGATAAATCATTTGGCATGTCTGAGTCTCGGTTTTCTCTTCTATTCAATAGGAATAATAATGATACCTTCATATCCTATCTCACAGGATTTTTTAAAAAGAAGATAGTTTTGCATTGGGAAGATGGTAGAATGAGAGGCAGCCCAAGGTAAATCTCTTTCTCCCTACAGCCATCTATAGACTATAGCTGTGGATAGTGCTGAAGTCAGGAAGACTCATCTTCATGAGTTCAAATCTGGTCTCAGACACTTACTATAGCTGTGTGACTCTGGGAAAGTCACTTAATTCTGTTTGCCTCAGTTTCTTCACCCATAAAATAAGCTGGAGATGGAAAACGCAAACCACTCCAGTATCTGTGCCAAGAAAACCCCAGATGGGGTCATGAAGACTCGGACATGACTGAAACAACTGGACACACACACACACACACACACACACACACACACACACACACACAAGTATCCCAAATGCAGCCACCAGAGCAAAGGGAAAACTGAAATAACCTAACACAGTATATTTCTTAGAGAAAAAATTAACCATAGAGGACCTCAAGAGCCATGGCTTCTGGCATTGCATCTCTCCTACCCCCATCCCTAACACTGATTGGGGCCACTGGTTAGCCTAGAGTCATATCCCTCCTGAAGGTTTAAGTTTGTAGACTCACTGTTACTATCATCCCATTGGCATTGTCCCAAGAGGACCTTTCAAAACAAGTTGAGCCCTATGAAGGAGAAGAGCCCCAAGGCTCAGAGGAAGAAAATGGATCATCTGTAGGGGAGTATAGGAAAAGAAGAGATTGAAAGTGGAGAGGTGAGGAGAAGGCAAGTGCTGTATATGACCAACAGGGATTCTCATAAAAGGATTCTCATAAAGATGCCTGCACTGAGCCCTAACCTTTCACTGAGAAGACTTGGGGAATTCCTCTAATTGGTTCCCAAAGACTGCAACTGCCTTCATGATGATTGGAGACAGTCAGGGGGCACATACTCTCATCAGAGGAAAAACCTTTTCCACTGCACGCTCTAAGTATGGGCTGTGGTATGACTTGGTCCCTTTTCTTAGGCTCTCTATCCATTAGAGTACATATTAGAGTGCAGAAAGGAGGGAGGGGGGGGAGGAAGGAGGTGAAAACTCCTTTCCTTACCCCTCAAGCATAAAAGGGCAACTTTGGTGGCCTAAAATTGCCTGAAATTGGAGTTCCTAGAACTCCAGTTCTTAACTACCTTCTTTTGTCTTTCTGTTTCCTTTTATATATCAGGGCTGATACTAATGACCTTAAGAATGGATTTTTCCAGCCTTTGACCTTATCTTATCAGTAAATATGAGTTTAAGAGTTCCCAAGTTATGAAGCTCTTAAAAAAAAAGTTTCTGAGTTTTAGTTAAGCACAAACCTCCCAGGGAAAGTTGATGTGCCCAAGTGTGCTTCTTAGAGGGGATAACTGAAGGCCTAAGGCTGCAACATGAAAACCCAGGAGATCTGAACTTTAAATCTCTCCATGATATTTCTGGGAATTCATCAAATGGTTTGGACCTTAAGAGTACTGCAAGGGGAGGTGGGGGAGGTATTTGTTATATAAGCATTCGATATGGTTTTGCTTTTTAATCTTCTGGGGGGAGTCTAATATGTTTACTTCCTTACCACTGGGCCTACTTTCCTGAACAAGTCAAACATAGAAACAAAGGTCCAATACATACCAAAATATTCATAGCAGTACTCTCTGTGGTAGCAAAGAATAAAAAGCAAATTAGGTACCCAACAATAGGAAAATGATTGGAATAAAGATAAATCTGTAGTGGGAGATTATTGTACAGGAATAAATTATGATTACAAATAATTCAGAGGAACATAAGAATATTTTTTAATGAACCAAAGCAGAAGGAAATAAGCAAAACAAAAAGAACTATATGTAGCTCCACAACAATATAAAGGACAAAAATCATTGAAAGTACACTCAATAGAGTGTCCTGAATAACCAAGAATGATGTGAAAGGGCCAGTGATACAACATTTGTCCTCCTGGGAGCAAAAAGGTGTGGGACTGCTAGGATGGGCTATTCTGTACATTGACAGATATCTTCACTCTCAGATGTTTTTGCTTTAATGTTCTATTCTGCTTTTTTCATTATAAATATAGTTTAAATCTAGGAGGGGAAGGTTCATAGAAATGACTATGTGTTAAGGACAAAGGCATTAATAAAATGTACTTTTTTTAAGAAAAAAAGACTTTATAATCTGCAAAGAACTAGACATGTGAGTCCCTGTTTTTTTAAAAATTAAAACAAATATTTAAATTCCCTTAACTTCTTTTTTCTTAAATTTCAAAATGTTTTTATTCATCAGTCTTATTATTTTTCTATTGTTCCCTCTCATGGAGAGTAGCAAAGACAATGAATAAAATTAGGATTATTATTATTAAAATTAGGACATTGGCATTGCAAATTTATAGGTTTCATAGGCTTTTTTTTCCCCAAACCTAATAATTTCTGAAAAGGGGCTAGAAAAAGAGAAAAATATATTTTGCTACTCCTCTCAGTCAACTATTCATTCAACAAAACTCTTTGTCTTTGGAAGTATCTGACTTCTAACTCTGCTTCCAGTGTACATGGCTACAGACGAATCCTTTAGATGTCCAATAACCCACTCATCTAATGTACTGTCAACATTCCCAAATTCATGAAGGCCTCAAATCAGAATGGATAAAGCTTACACACAAACACACACACACACACACACACACACACACACACACATGTTTATGTATTTATTAAATTTATTTATTTATTTATTGATGCATGATTGAGACTTCAATTTGATTCTAGGAATTTGGTATTTTAGTTAGATTAAAAAAAAAGTTTCTTCTAATGCCACCTCCTCCCCTGTATTTTTGATGAAAGGTCATCAGTTAATTCTCCACTTAGACTCCCACTATTCACTGACCTTGATTTTCCTTTCAGCTCAATAGAACAGGCATCTGGTAAATTACTATATCCCATCCCACACCACTCCTAACTCAGAAAAAGAGCTCTTTCTGTATTCCTAAAGGGAGACACACTGTTAGTGTCTGAATAGTAAAACATAAAAGGCATAGAGACATGGAAAAAAATACAGAGTCTCCTTGTTCAGAGTTTAAGGTAGTTGGAATTTTAAATGCAGGAAAGGAATTTGAAGTTTAAAATGCTTTAGGTTAGATGGATTTGGTGAAATCAAAACTTGTGAAATATCTGAAGCGTTCTGAAAGGTCTCCATAAGAAATGAGAAATTTGAAGAATTCTGAGAAACTTGAGAAGGCTTAGATGAACTAATACAGAGGAAAATAAGCAAAACTAGAGCAATTTACTTGTTAACTGTGACACAAAGGAAAAAAACACTAAGAACCTTCAGAAACCTGGGGCAGCTGGGTGGTGCAGTGAGTACAGCACTGGCCCTGGAGACAGGAGGACCTGAGTTTAAATCTAGCCTCAGAAACTTACTAGCTGTGTGACGTTGGGCAAGTCATTTAACCCCAATTGCCTTGCCTTCCCACCTCCAAAAAAAAAAGAATCCTCAGAAATCTGATCCATGCAATAACCCCTCATGACCTCATAGGCCTTAATGATAATAACATCTAATAGTTAACATTAATATAGCACTCATTATGTGTGAGGCACTGTGATAAATATCTTTATAATTATTATCTCATTCAATCTTCATAACAACAAATGCTGTTATTTATCCCCATTTTATAGAAAACTGAGATAGAGGATAAATGACTTGCCCAGGGTCATACAGCCAGGAAATGTCAGAATTGACCTCAATTCTTCCTGGCTCCAGGCTGTAGAGCTCTATCTATTGCACCATCTACTGGCCACAACCATCATCACAGCTATCGTGTCACATCATATTGATGAAATATGCCTTTTGGTTTTTAGCAATGAAATTATGGATCCAAGCTTGCATCAGCCTCCTTTGCAACATACTTGGGAGACTTTGGCCTTTACTATTCATGCCATCTACCTCAAATGCTAACCATTTCTCACTTTTTATTTCTCTACCCATCTTTGCATTTATACCTTACTCCCCCTCCATGTACTCTATCACCAATGACTTTAGTCTCTGCTGTTTCTAGCACACAGCACTCCATTTCCCAATTCTGGGCATTTTCACTGGACCTCCTCCATGCCTCTCTCCCTCCTCATCACCTCCTGGCTACTCTGACTTCTTTCAAGTCTTCAAGAAGCTTCGCCCAGTCCTCCTTAATGTTGATGCTCTTCTTTTGAGATCATCACCAATGTATTCTGTCTATATTTTGTTTGCAGGTTGTCTCCTCCCTCCCCCATTAGACTATGAGCTCCCTCATAACAGAGGCTTGTTTTTAACTTTCTTTGTATCCTCAGTACCTATCACAGTGCATGGTCCATAATAGATACTTAAATGCTAGCTGACTTGACAAATTGTTGCCAATGCCCACTGCCTATTCTCTCATTCCCATTCTCCTCAGCCCTACAATGACCACCCCCTGTCACTGTGCCATTTGGAATTCCCATTCTATAGTGAACAAACTTCTTTGCATCCTGGGTCTTTTTCTCTTATGCTGTGTTTACCTGCCAGAGCCATTGAGACCCAACTTCACCCTGAGGAAACTGCACCAAGAGCTATCTTATTCTGCACTGGCTTCCTTTTTTTCAAGCCCCTGACACACTAGTGCAGAATCCAGAATACTCCTTGTTCGTCGTTGCCACTTCCAGATTCCCCTTCTACCCCCACACTCAGCAATCTCTCTTTCTTTGAAGTTGCCTTAATCAATATGCTTCACCTTTTTCAAATCATGGTGGCTATTCTGCATCAGCTTTCAAGCCATTCTCCCTATTTTCTCAAGAAGTTCAGCAATTGGCTAACAATCCCAACCCCCAATACTTGGCCTAGTGCTAGAAGACTATCATTCCCACTGATGCTCCCTCAAATTCCCTAACCACTAAATTCCTCAGACTTCTTAAATTCAATGACTTCCTTCTTATTCCATCTCATCAACACAGTTCATCTCTCTCTATGCCTCCTAAATTTCCTCTCTTCAAGACTTCCAATTCCCCCACCCTTCATTGCTTTCTCTGACTTCACTTTCCTCCTCTTCCAATCTCAGCATTATAGTTAGCCTTTTCCATTCCATACTGTCCTTGTTCCTGGATTTCTTATCTCCTTGTCTTATCACTTTTCGTTTCTTGCCAAACCACAGCCCTAGATTACTCCCACCACCCATCTCTTCCACTAATAGTGAAAGAGCTGGAGGAAGTCACACAACCATGCTAAGTGGCTATATCATAAATTCAAAACCTTCAGCTTTATCTGGTCCTTCCAGGGAGCATGCAGTCACAATGTTTCTCAATAATTGATTTCTTATATCTCTACCCATAGAAGATATTCATAATCTTAATCCTGTCACACCTCTTTCTTGTTATTCTATATCAGATGAAGGCCTTCCCTTTTCTTTACAGAGAAAACTGAGGCCATTATACAAGAGTTCCCTCTTCTCCCATTTTCTTTTTCTAAAAACCACTTGACGTTATACTCCACTCTCGCTTCTTCTTTCCAGTCTCTGGACAATGATATGTCTCTTCTTTTTTTGCCAAGGCCAATTATTATTATCACAATGCAGCATGGCCAAAGGAGAACTCATCATATTAATTATATTAATATATTATATTTATAATTATTTTCATATAATTATGTTTATAAGTTTATAACTTGCTTACTTCTTTGGAAAGCAACAGCATTCTTCTAATTGTTTGTGTCTGTAATCTTAGTGTTGTCTTTGACTCCTAATTCTTCTTCACCCCATATACTCAATCAGCTGCAAATCTTATTCTTTCTGCCTCTACAACGCTTCTGACATCTAACACCTTCTTTCTACTCACACAGCAACCACTTTAGTTCAGGCCCTCATCACCTCTCACCTAGATTATTAAAACAGCTTCCTATTTGTTCACCTTCCCTCAAGTCTCTTCCCACTTTAGTCCATTCTCAAGAAAGTTGCCAAGGTGATTTTCCTGAAGCACAGACCTGACTGTGTCGTTCCCTTAATTAACCAACTTCAATGGTTCACCATTGTTTCTAGGATCAAATACAATCTGTTTAGCTTTTAAAGCCAACCACGACCTGACTTAAACCTATCTTTCCAACCTCACTGGACATTATTCATCCTTCTGGACTCTACAATTCCACCAAAATGATCCTCTATATGTTCCTCTATATATGGAATATACAATATTCCATCTCCCAAACCTATGCTTTTGCTTTCACTCTTCCCATACCTGGAGTTCACACCTTCCTCATCTCATCTTTAAAAAAAAAACCTATCCTCCTTCAAGATGCAATTCAAGCATTACCTTCTACATGAAGACTTTCCTGATTTCCCCAACTGCTAGGGCCTTCCTCAAACTACCTTGCTTTGCATTTACTGTGTGTATAGCATTATTAGAAAATTACACACACACACACACACCCTTCCATAATGAGAATATAAGATACTTGTGAGTAAGTATTGTTTTATTTTTTCTATTTGTAGTGCTTTATACATATGTAGATGTTTAATAAATAAATGCCTATTAATAGGTTCAATTGACCTAAACTTTGAATGTTGCATTAAGATATTATCCTTTCTTGTGTAGAAAGTGAAAGATATGGCATGAAAGGTTTCCACTTTTTAGATCTAAATTATGGAATTGTCACAGAAGAATGAACTAGTTATTAATTATAGTATATTTCTGTGTTTATATGATTGCTCTGAAAAAGCCTGAAGACTCAGTTAGGGAACTGAATGTGTCTCATTTATCTTTGTGTCTCCTCGAATGCTTAGCAAAATCCTGTGTACACAGCTAGTGCATAATAGAGTTGTGAGTGAACTAATGAAAGTAATTCTATAGATGCAAACAGGCATTCCAAAGTAGATGGATATAAGTATATTATTGGGAAAATTATTTTGAACAAAGTCAAACACACAACTTGCAGTCACATGCTCCCCACAACATTTGGAGTGCTGGGAAACCAATATTAAATATGTTTGGGCAAAATTTAACAAAATAAATAAAAATGCAACATAGATATCATTAATATTTGTTTTTTCTAAGTCAATATACAACCCACAGGGATCCTTATGTACATTTTGTAGTTTTTCAGTCATGTCTGACTCTTCATGACCCACTTTGGGGGTTTGCTTGACAAAGATCCTGGAGTAGTTTGCCATTTCCTTCTGAAGCATGTATGGTTTAGTGGCTGCTTTTTCTATGAGTTTGCCACTATTGATTGAGAGCACTGTAACTATGTTTTGTAAAAGATAATCATTTGGCCTTCACAAAGTACTACTCTAAGGCCTCATTTTGGCATGGAGGTAGTCATAGGTTCCAGAAGGGTATGTTAGTAGATCAGAAGCTCTGACAAAATCTGTGATGTTTGAAATACTTGGATTATATTCTTGATAATAGTTCATGCCTAACTTAACACAGAAAGATTGTTCATCAGTAAGCTAGCCAGATTATGATGAATTCTTGGCAATGGCAAGTGATGGAAGAAAGCAAAACATAACCATTGGTTGATGTACATATATATCATATATGGATAAGTGTATATATCCTTTCTTGTGTAGAAAGTGAAAGATATGGCATGAAAGGTTTCCACTTTTTAGATCCACTGAGTTTCCACTTTTTGGATCTAAATTATGGAATCGTCACAGAAGAATAATCTAGTAAAAATTCATATCAAAGAATAAAAAGACAAGAATATAAGAGGTAATAACAAAAAGAAAAGTGCTAATGAAGGAGGTTGATCAGTACTAGATCTCAAACTGTACTACAAAATAGTAGTCATTGATAATAATTTAGTACTGGTCAACGAAAAGAGAGAGGTTGATAAGTGGAACAGATTAAATATACGACCTACAGACACCAATAAATAATGGCATAGTACTTGATAAAACCAAAGACCCTAGTTATTAGGGGAGGGACTCACTAGTCAACTAAAAAAAAACTTCTGAGAAAACTAGACAGATGTCTGACATAAACCAAAAAATTTTTGAGATAAGTTCCAAATGATTACATGGCATAAATTATATATATATTTATACGCACACGCAAATATCCAATCATACATTAGAGAACCAAGGAAAAAATTACTTTTCAGACCTGTGGCTATTGAAAGAGTTCATAATGCATAAACAAATCTAATTTAGTCAAAATTAGGGAAAAAAAAGGTAAATGAAGAAAAAATGTTTACAAGTTCCTCTGATAAAAGTCTCATTTCCAAGATATGTAAGGAACTAAGTCAGACCAAGAAGTATTGCCAAAAGAAGAATGATCAAAGGATGTGAAAAGCAAGTTTTCAAAGAAAGAAATCCAAGCTATCAACAACCATATGAAAAAAATGCTCTTAATCTCTAAAAACTAGAGAAATGTAAATTAAAGCAACTGTCAGGTTCCACTTCACAAAGTGGCAAAGATGAAAAAAGAAAAAAAAACAACTTTTGGGAGAATGGACTGTAGGAAAACAGATACAGTAATGGAAGTTGGTCTAACTGTTCTAGAAAGCAATTTAGAATTATGCTCAGAAAGTTACCAACCTGTGCATATTCTTTGACCCAGATACACTACTACAAGATCCAAAGAAATCAAAGTAAAAGGAAAAGGATCTATATCTAAAAAAATTATAGCAGTTCTTTTTGTAGTAGCCAAAAATTAGAAATTAAGAGGGTATCTCATTGGGAAATGGCTAAACAAGTTGTGGTATAGAAACATAATGTGATATTATTGTGCTACAAGTAATGAGTGAATGGGCAATATCAGAAGAAACAGGGAAGACCATTATGAACTGATGCAGAGCAAAATGAGCAGTACCAGGAGAGCAATTTGTGCAATAAAAATAACATTACAGAGAGAAAAAAAATCTATGAAAGACTTTAGAATTCTAAACATTGCAATAATAAACCACAAATCCAAAATAATTAAGATTAAAAAATGCCACTCATCTTTTTCCAGAGAGTACATAAACTTAAAATACAGAAAGCGATATGAAGTTGGAGGTACCTAGAGCTGGTCAATCAATACATATATCTTGGAATAGGCACTGAGGATGGTGAGTTAGCTACCTGTGGCCCTCAAGGCCACATGTGGCCTCAAGACCATGGGTTCCCCACCTCTGAGCTAGACCTCAATTAAGCAGGTATAAAATAATTGAATTTTCTTTAGGAAACTGCAATATACATTTTAATACATCAGTATTCTTCAGGGGATCCTGTATGGCAATGAATCATAAAATACTAGTCTCCAGGGAATTAAAACTGAGGGTCACGCACAGGGCAAAACAGAGACCTGCATGGTGTAGACTGAAAAATCAGACTGGTGGAGAAGTACACAGGACCTGTGGCATAATGAATATCATGGTAAGAACTTATGAAGAGTAAGGAAGGTGAGTCAGTCATAACGTTGTTGCAGAGAGGGAAAACCAATGAACAGGTCAATGTTCATTAGTATCTCCCAAATATGAACATATATAAAGGAAGTCTTCCAAAACCAAGGTGAGAGGTGTGGATGGGATGCAAGCTGCATCCCTGAAAGAGCTGCTCACATCAAAGAGATTATAGATCCATGAATAGATCAAAAAAATCATAGGGCAGTGTGATTTAAAGTCTCAATTATCAATTATGTTTCAGGAGACCTGCATTTTAAAACTAGCTCTAATAATAACTAGCTTTGGGGTCTCAAGCAAATTAATGCAAATTGTGTGACTTGATTTTTTTCACCTGTAAATCTGGAATAATAAATAGCTAGCATGCCTAACTCACAGGCTTTTTGAAAGATGAGATAAATGAAATGAATACCTATGAAAGTTAATTGGAAAAGTATAAAATGCAACATGAGTATAAGATTTTATTAGCTTAAGAGCTTATGCCTTGATGAGAAAGAATCACTACTATCTAAAAAACAGGGTGAAATAAGACCTTGTTAGGCATTATAAAAAAGGTAAAATTCAGGTATATTTGTGAAATTCAAGCCCATCATTCCTTGGACTGTCATATTTTTAAACTAAAGCTACTAGAGGTTAAACCTATATAAAATTATCTTTTATTATGAGTGGTATAAACAATCTTAATGAATTTGTCAATGGTCATGCCCAGTTAAGGTCCTAAGGTGGTAACTTATGTACTTTCTTTTCAGAATCTCCTCTTCTTGGCAGAACCAAACCTTCCCATAAATCTCCAAAGCTACAATCAAATGTAAGCTGTCTAATTAATGGACTATTCACTATTAAGCTACCTTCTGAGAATTTATGGAGGCTCACTTTGAAAGACTATCATAAAAAAATCAAGCAAGCCATTTGAGAAATACAAAGGATACAAAAATCAAGTTATTTCAAGCATAATTTCTGAATGTCAAAAATCTAGAAACCCTTTAAATTCAGACTATCCATAAACTATGAATTTACAGAATTAAATTAAAAAGGAGATTTGAATTGTATGTAAGATTATAGTATTTATGTATAGTGATAGGGCATTTTCTACAACTTACATTTTTATCAAAAATAGAAAAATGGGGATGCTTCAAGTGGAAAGGGCAAACTATTTTTTAATGAATGCACTCTTGCAGTACTACTCCTGAAAAGCCTTATACACTGCCAACATTGCACACTAAATGAAGAACATCTGCCCAAATGCATATAAATTAACTTTATAGAATAGCCAGTAAAACCTTCCCGGAGACCTATGTTCTGTAGTCAGACTTTCTCTTTGTTATACCCTTCTGGTGAAGATGACTCCAGACTATAAGGGTCAAAGCACAATGACAACAGCCAAGGAAGACAGTGAGGGTTTCCAATTAAGGTACAAGGGTGAAACACACAAAATGCCAAGCAGAATAACAAAAGGCTAAATCTAGCAAGGATGATCCAGTTAAGGAAACCCTCTGTCATAGGATTCAGTAGAAGCTGCTGATTTCTTAGGCTTTTGATTTATATTTGTGTATGGGTAAAGAGGCTTTTAAAGCAGTCTTGCTTAAAAAAAAAAAGCTCATGGTTTAACTTTGGTATGCAATTGTTGCTGTAATGAGTGACTTTCACCACCCAGCAACACTTCATCTCTATCAGGACAAAGTCATAGCAATAATAGGAAGTCATGTGCCAATCACTGTTGGGTTTAATTTAGTGGCACTATCTGTTTCTTTCCCTCCCATCAGAACAAATATATTGAGAGAGACAGAGAAAGAGAGACAGACACAGAGAGAGACAGATGGGGAGGAAGAGAGAGGGTGTGGGGGTGGGGTGGGGAAAGAGAGAGAGAGAGAGAGAGAGAGAGAGAGAGAGAGAGAGACTTCAGGCACTGAGATATGTTAGAGAAAAATCCAGGTACATAAGTAAGTATAGTATCAAGCACTCAGCCAACCATCTGTAAATCATTTGAACTCTGTAAGCTAATAAGAAAAATGCATATGATTTCTCCCACATTTATCCACTGGAAAAAATAAAAGTTTTTTCCTATAGTCTCCCTTGACCATTTCCCCCTAAACCACTGGCCTCTGTGTCTTAACATCTGCCATACTTTAAGTTGAAAAAAAAAATCATACTGATTGTTTGGTAGTGGAGACCAAATAATGAGTAGCCAGACTGAATTTTTCACTTCTCAAACAGCTGTTAGAGTCATTTGAACACAACCTTAGTTCTCTGCAATACAAACTTAGTGTTCTCTCATTTTCCTGTGACGGACCACATAAATTCAGTGCTGATATATTTGAATATGAAGTAACTCCCAGCACCAATGGTGCGGCTAGTGTCAAGTTCCCTAAGTATATTTGCCAACAAGACCTCGAATATTTGAATGCTAGCATTTTCTCGAAACAATGGATCTCTCCGTGTCGTTTTGAATTTGTTGGTTTCTGCACAGAAAATTTATAGGAAAACTAATTCTTATCTCCCTCTTCCAATCCCCCCCAATAACACTATATTTCATACCAGGAAAAATAAGGTAATAAATGAGATAATGCTATTTATCCCCTAAAGATATTAGTCGTCACTTGGCTTCCCTCGAAATTGTGGGGTGATTGAAAAGCATAACTAGAAACTGCAGCAGAACACTAACTAGTCTCAGGAGAAAAACTTCATACTTAGTAGTAAAAAGAATTAAAAGCCTTCCTCTGGATACTCACAGAAACATGTGAACTTTTTAAAAACTTGTTTTGCCTTCTCCATAATGTTTTTCTGTTATGAATTTCTGATGATATTTTTGAATATTTTCAAATATGCTTCCCTGCTTGTGGTGCCTCACTGTGGTGGCATGATTACCCCTTCATTTCTTATTTTTCCCCCTCAGAGGGTGATTCACACCCAGAATTTATTATCCTTTGACTTTTCTACCAAATTAACAGAAAACTTTGCTTCCTCACTTTCTGCAATACTGGTCAACATTGGACCAAGTAGTAAGAGGATGAAAACTATGACACTGAAGACTTTGGGGACTATTACTACATATACAAAAATTTGTTTACCTTTTTGAGATATTTGTAACGGACCCAAAGATTTCTGAGATTGTTTCTATTTAGCAAAGCAGTACTGTACTGTTTATAACATTTCCAATCCCTCATTACCCACTACTCACACTTTTTCTTAATTTATTTAAAGAAAACAAAAGGAAACATCTCATGAGATCACATTACTTTCAATTTTCATCATGGTCACCACTCAAATAAACAAATGTTTACCCAGGAGCTACTACATGCAAGAAACTGTACCAGACACTGGCTAAGTCAAAGAGAAAAAAAAGAAGGCAGTTCCTGACAGCCTCCCAATAGGATATGACACAAAGATAAATACACATAAGGTAAGCTGTGATGGAGACAAAAGTGGGCTCCAGAAGAATTACTCTAGAAATATGTGAGGAGTAAGGAAACACATTTAGCTTAGGGAATCAGGGCAGTCTTCAAAAAGAGGTGGAATCTACGCTGAATCTTGAATGAAAATAGTTTCGAAGAAGAGCAAATCACAGAAGTAGGAAACAACATGTCTAGTTTGGGATAACAACTAGTAAGGATCTTGTTTGGTTAACCTGGAGAACTACCCAAAGGAAGGTTTCAGGATAGTTTAGTAGAATAAGTACTGGCTTAAAAGTCAGTATCATCTGATCCCAGACATAGAAATCATTTAGTCTGATCCTCTTATTTTAGAAATAATGAAACTAGGGTCAAGAGAGGTTGAATGATTTGGTCAAAGTCACACAGGTAGGGATGGGTCTGTAAGTCTAGGTTCTATGAATAGTTTCCTTTGCATCTTTGGGCAAGTCAATTAACTTCTCTGGGTCTCAGTTTCATTATCTGTAAAAAGAATAGGTTGGCCTAGATGACTTCCAAGTCTATTGTCTAGTGAGTCTCATATTGAATCAGTATTCTTTCCATCATACCAACCTGCGATTTTCCCTTCAGGTAATGTTGATGCTTCTTCCTTCTCTAATATTCTGAGATTCTATGTATAATATGAGAAAAGTCTGAAAAAGTAAATTAGAGTTAGATTATATATGCTTTTCATTGTTGGGCTATAAGGAAAAGGGAGTCATTGAAGGTTTTTGAGCAGGGAAGAGACATGGTGAGATCTGTACAATGGAAAGATTATTTTAATAGTTGTGTGATGGATGGATCAGAGAGGGAAAAGTCTAGGCATGGGGACATAAAGAGAGAAAGTGCAAGGGGACAAGACATGTTGGGGAGTTTGATTTATGACTAGTTGACAAGTGACTGATATGGGATGAGGAAGAGGGAAGAATCAAGACCCTAGTTTTGAACTCAAGTAATTCAGAGGATAGAGCTACCTTAAACTGAAATAAAGACTCTGGGAGGAAGTACAGATTCAGGTCATCAGGTAATAATTTCAGGTTTGTACAAGCTTGGTTTGAGTTGCCAATCAAGGAGAGTAGTTTGACAAGCTGTTGGAGATTCAGAACTAGAGGTTCAGAAGAGAGGTAATGTTTAATTAATCTATATAGATTCCAAGGACATGCACACAAAGGTGACAAATGGAATCTTTGGAAGAAAATGAAATCTCTGAGGGAGAACGTAAAGAGAGAATTTAAAAAAAAAAGGCCTATAACAAGGCCTCAGGGAATGCAGGACAGTCTGAGGGTAGAAAAGAGAGAATGAACCAAAGGCATTATCAGCCACCATATGCAATACTTCATATTAAGTTACTTTCACAGTTCCTGCTTTCAAGTACAATTATCACTGTTCTTATATTGTGTATGTCTGAAAATCTACGTTCCAATCTTATATTTTACATCTATGTGACTGAAGGTATCACTTAATTTCTCCAATCTGCAGTAGTTTCCCCCAATGTCAGATGGGGCAATAAAAAAATTTATACTAAAAGCTTCAAAGAGGTGTTGTGAGGAAAGCATTTTACAAATCTCAGAATGCTTTATAAATGTGAGTTATGACTATTATTATATTATCTAAACCATAGAGCTTTCATTTTAAAGAATACATGCTTATCCAACATTTTGGCAATGTCAATTTATAAAATTCAATGACTATTACTCCCTCAAAGTGCATCCTGTAGATAAAGCCTGAGGCTGACTACAATGCAACTGCTTCTCTATGTCTTCCCTCAGGTCTAGGTCATCTTAGGAAATGTTCCATCTTTTTCTTGGTGATGGAGGAAGATGACAATAGTATTGATATGTGTGTGTATGTATATATACACATACATACACATATATGTGTGTGTTGTATATATGTACGTGTGTACACACACACACACATACACACACACTAGTACGCAATTTATTAGAAAGGACCCTTCACCTGCATAGAATGCAACATCCTCTTGGAGATAATCACACAACCAATAAAGATCCTTTTCCTCCTGTGCTACATGTTTGGCTTCAAATTAAAAAAACGTTTTCTTTGCAAGAAGATGCTCTCATCCAAACGTCAAGGGGAGCTAACCTTTCTCTGCTCCCTGGCTAGAAATCGAGATGAAGCAAGCCAAGGGGTCCACCTTATAACAGATGCTGCTGAATGAATCTTGGTAACAGATCCCATCAAAGAGGGCCCTAGGCCATTTACTCTCTGCCTCTGGCTTTAAGGCAATCTTTGTCCCAGATGATCAGTAACTTAAGGTAGAACAAGGGTGGATTCCTCCTCAGCGTTAATTAAATTCCTTAACTTTCAATTTAGCCAAGGAAATATCTGGCTCAGGCACCTAGCAATTTGGATGTTTGGCTATCAGAATACATTCTCTTTGAATTATCTTAGAAATATGGTCCATGAAAGTAAGTGCTGAATCCAGAAAATCAGCATGAGCTATATAAAGTCAACTCAATTGACTAGCTTTCCTGCCTTGATGTGGCTAAAATAATTTTGGGACCAGATGATTTTCAAATCGAGAACTCTTATTTCAAAACATTTCACAAGTAGTGGAGTTATTTACCATCAACCTGAGGAACTGATATTAATATATTGGGGATTTTCAGGGAAGCCAAGTCCTCCAAACTTCTTTACTAAAACATAACAATTCCAAAGGGATACATATTTGAGTTGAGTATAAGGTTTTTAAATGAGTAGATTTTATCCACAAAGGATTATGATCAAGTTCACTTTGTTTTATTGACTTACCATGATTCTTTTCTTCTACGAAAAAGATTGCACATAAATACATAGATAATGTTACATACAGTGTCTTCCTCTTTGATTACATGTCAGTGCACTGTATGGTTTTGATCCAGGTGCTGGTCCTCATCCCTTGACTCATGTGAACTATAGCACTGCCTTGGTTGGTCTCCCTACTTCCAATCCCCAACCCCCCATTCCAGTCCATCTTTCATTCAACTGCCAAGTGATGTTCCCGAAGAGCAGGAACATGTCACCCCCTACTCAATATGTCATTTTCTCTATGACCTTCAGGACCAAATAAAAAAATCCTCTGTTTAGCTTTTAAAGCCCTTTACAACCCAGCCCCTTTCTACTTTTCCAGTCTTCTTACACTTTACTCTCCTCCATGTACTCTATGATCCAGTGGCTCTAGCCTACTCTGTCTCCTGTGCGTATTTTCACTGGCTATCCCCCATGTCAGGAATTCTCTCCCTCCTCACCTCTGCTTCTTGGTCTCCCTGGCTTCCTTCAAGTCCCAGCTGAAATCTCACCTTCTATGAGAGACTTTTCCAGGTCCCCCTCAATGTATTAAATAAGTTTCTTAGCTTTAAATTTAGCCAAGTAAATATCTGGCTCATGCTTCTCATGATTTGTATATTTGGCCATCAGAATACATTCTCTTTGAATTAACCTAGAAATTGGGTCATTGAAACTAAATGCTGAATCCAGAAAGTCAGTGATTGATTAAGCTATATATCACTCAGATGACTAGCTTCTTTTTAAGACTATCTCCAATTTATTCCACACATAATTTTGCCAGTACATAGTTTCTTGCATGTTGTCCCTCCCATTAGAATGTGATCTCCTTTTGGACAGGGACTGTTTTTGCTTTTCTTTGTGTCTCTAGCACTTAGTATAGTGTCTGGCACATAGTAAGCACTTAATAAATGCTTGCTGACATGACTTGTATATGCAGAGTTGTTTGCACATTGTCTCTTCCATTAGAAGGTTAGCTCCATGAAGGAAGAAATTGCCCGTGTATGAAGGGTACCAAGGTCCTTCATCTCATTTGCACGTAACATTTTTCATCTTAAGAATTTAAAACCTAAAATGATGAATCAAACGACAGCTTGAAGACTCTTGCATGATTAAACAAAGTTTGCTGGTTTTATACTATCAGAAAATGGACATTTTTGATTGTTAATCTTATATGAGAGAGATAAATGTCAAAGTACCAAGAGGTACTGGTATTAGCCACTGAAAGTAATAAACAACCTGGCTGGGGTGGTCAGGAATTAATGGAAGAGGCAAAATGAGCAGGAGAGTGAAGGCTCATCTTGGGAGTGGGGTGAGGGAAAGCCATCTCTCACTGACTTCTGAGAAGGAAAAGACAGCAAGACAGCAAGTCATCTGAACACAAGGCTTCAGTTGCTAGCTCCTGATTGGCTTGAGAAAGACTGAATGTCAATAGAAGGCAGAAGAATTGACTCTTGTTGCTACCTAGAGTGTGACAGAGATGAAACTTCTTGAGATATACCTGTTGCTCCCTGCGGCATTCTCTGGTTAGAAAGGGAAATAAAGTCTTTGCAGCTGATGCGCTGTCAAATGGCTTGCTAAAAGCAAATTGGACATCACATAATCCTAGTGGGTGAAGAGCTGGCTGGGTTTTTCTGCATTGCTAAAGGGTGTAGGGAAGAGAAAGGAGTAAGCATTTATATAGTGCATAATGTGTCATCTATTGTGCTAAGTGCTTTAGGAATATTATCTTATTTGACAGCCTGATGAGCTTTGTGCTTCTTTGACTTAAAGGAATCCACTAATCAATACAATAGTATGACATTCTCTAAACTCCCTTTTAAGGGCAAATATGAGTTTAAAGCACTCGTCACTGTTTCATCAGTTCCAGAGGATTTGCCCAGCAGGAGAATGGTAAGAACCAATGGGAAAGTGGTTAGCAGAAAAGAAATTTATTGTGGCATAGATGTTCCTGAGTGGACCAATGATATCAAAACCTTCAGTCCATGTGGAGCATATAGCTTTTCCTCATTCATGCGTCTCCATGCCAGGTTTCTGTAGGTATGTGTCAAATCTCTTTCATAGATACTGAATGCATAAACCCAGGTTCATATGTGGACTATGATATATTGATTATTTCTACATTTGCTTATATTGGATATTTGTGGTGTATTACTTATTATTGCTTTTACCTTATTGATAACTAAATGGTTATGCTTAAATCTAACAGCATCATGAATGTGAATGACTAACTTTGCGTAAATAGAAGCACAGCAGGGCAGGCTCAAGAGCTATGCTGATGAGTAGGAGGGGTTTATTCCCTCACAACAGGTTACCCTTAAGACCTTGAGATAGATTAAGTTTCATTGTGTGGTGGCAGTTCTACAGGAACCCACTCCTGCCACTATGAAGGCAGGTTGGGGTGGGGAAGCCAGCTTAGAGAAAGAAAATAGGTGACTTACTTCTTGAGCAGGGGTTACAATTTGGAAAGTTAAGAGTGAGGAATGCCCTGTACCCATTACAGGATGATCCCTCCACATGTCAGTAAATTATCTCATGAGTTGCTGTGATCAAAAACATTAAACGCTTGATAGCCAACCTTCTGGTGGTTAGACAGACTCTCTGAATTCATGATGGACTCACTCTACTGTCATGCCTGTACCAGAAAGTTTCCCATCTTGATAGGACCTACCAGAGACTGTGCTTCAATGGCTCATACTAGATAATTTATCATAGTGGTAAAAGCCCCGAACTTGGAATCAGAGGACCTGGCCCTTCCAGGGATCTTAGGCAATTCTATTAATTGCATAGAGCCTTAGTTTTCTCACTGATGAAACAAGGTAATTGCACTAGATGAGCTAGCTCTAATGTCCCCTCCCACTATGACTAGCTGCTTGATCATTGATGGTCTCAAAGGTCCCTTTCATGTCTAAATTTATGGTCCTGTGAACTAATGGTTCTAACTGAATGTTTGTGTCAATAATATATTAATAAGAGAAGCAGGTTTTACATAAAGTAGACCTTGAGCTGACTTAAAACAAACAAACAAGAAAATATAAGATTTTAGCAGGTTTTACACGGTAGGTAGAAGTAGTCGTCACCATATTTCCAGTGGTAACTTACGTAAGCAGTGGAAAGTGGTGTACAATTTAGTAAATATTTGAGAAAAGGAGATGGGTCAGTCATACACTGAGAATGGGGGGGGGGGGAAGAAGGGTAGAAAATTAACAACCTAAGTGTTTCATAGATATTAATGAAAAAGAGAGAGGGGGGAAGGACACAGGGAAGGAGAGGCAGGGGGAAGAGAGGGAGAAAGAAAGAGGGAGAGGGAGAGAGCTATATAAAGACTTCTAGAAAGATCATCTCTTTAAGAATTTGCCTGAGAACATGGAATAAATTTGCACTGAATGAGAATGCTGGATGGATCATAATCTCTATGAATGGAGAGTACCCATACCAATGACATCCTAGAACCACTGGAGGACTGAAATGCTGACCCTCAACATCTCCATCATCCAAATTGTAGAATAATGGGCAATCATAGTGAATGTTCAGCCAGTTACTCTAGATGGTCTCCCCACTAGTATTCTGGAATGAATGATTCTCTGTTTTATACACTAGAGAGGTTAAAATACTTACAATATGTACATTTGTGAGAGTCAAGGTCATTCCTAAGTGTATTCTGCCAATTGGAAAGCAGTAACCAATTTATGGAAAAGACATTTAAATTTACTATGAGCCTGACATCTTATCTCTCCTGAATAAACTACTTTCAGGACAAAAAAAAAGAAAAAAAAAATACCCACTGCTGTTTTGTTCCCAGTTTTGGTGTCTGAGACCATGGTTTACAATGAAAAATCCTCACTAACACAGTTCTTCCATCTTCTTTTTTATTTTTATATTAATAAAATATGAACACTTGGAGGGTAGGGACTGTCTTACATTTGTATTTGTAACCTAACATCTAGCCAAGGCCTGATAGTAGACACATTATAAATGCTTGTTAACATAGTATCAGGGCCAAGCCAAAGCTCCTACCATCTCCTTTGGCCCTGCACCCAGGACATCACTCAAGATATTGAAGGCTCTGGAAGCCTAGCAGAGAATTGTATAATTTTAAAGAAAGAGGAATGAGGAGAAACCAGTTCAATTCTTATCTGAAAAAGAATATAGTACTCACTTCATCATACCCCCAAAACTCCAGCCTCTCCTGGATGACCTTCAATAAGAGGGAATCCACCATCTTTTGGGCCAACCTATTCCTTGTTATAGAAAACTCTAACAGTTAGGAAAATGTTCCTGACCTCAAGCCTAAATTTGCCTCCTTTCAACTTTCACCCTTTCCTTTTGATTCTGCCTTGTGGTTAAACATAATAAGTATAATCCTTCCATATGAAAGTCTTCCAAATATTTAAATAAAGCTACTGGGCCCCCACAACACTCTCAAATCTTCTCTTTGCTGAACCTCACCAGTTCCTTCAACCAGTCCCCCTAAACCAGATACTTAAAGCCCTTTGTTATTCTGGTGGCTTTCCTCTGGCTATTCTCCAGTTTAATAATTCCTTTTCAAAAAGTGAGACTCAGAACTGAATACAGTGCTCAAAATGTGGTCTGGACAGGGCACAGTACAATGGCTCTGTCACTTCTTTATTCCTGGAAGCTAAGTCACTCAGTATGATGGGGTATAGGCTCTGGGGGATAGTGATGGGGTATAGGCCCCCTAGAACTCTCCTTGAATCTGTTTGCCTGAGGACATAAGCCTTTCATTGTGCTAGACCCAAATATCTCTTACTCTATAACCTAGCCTGGCCCTCCATTATCTGGCTACTTTCCTCCCTTGTTCCTATCAAAATATGTATACCCAAATCCTACCCTTAAACTAGCCTAGCTCTCCACCATTGGTCTTCTCCAGGTGGCCTTCAGCTATTTCCCACCCTTAATCCCATTCCTGGAATCTGACCTCACCCCAGTCACCCCAGTCCCACCAAGACCCTCCCTAAACCCCTCCTCCTATCTCCCCAGATTACTTGACCACCCTAGATCCTTCCCACAATCTTTCTGTATATAAGTCTCATCTTGCCTCCACGAAGGAGCTCAGATTCAATCTAGCTCAACTCAGATTGTTCTGGCCAGCTTGTCAATACAAGCTCACAAAATGGTAAGATTTCCCAAGAGTCTGCCCAATATGGTGAATCTTTAATAAACTCTGTTTTTCTTTGGCTGTAAGAAGGCCTGGGTCAAATTCATTCGGCAGGACTGGGCATGTCATATTTTGGAGTCCTGAGCACCCCTAAGCCCCTAAAAACCTCAACAAGTGTAGTCCAAGATAAAATTGGTTTCTAGTTTTTGAGAGTCTTACCAATTATGACCCAATGAGAGTCCCTACTCAACCCAAAAATAGAGGAGTGCCCCTCAAATCCCACAAGGAGAATTCCTGAGAATAAGGAGAAAAAGTTGATGAGCCAGACGACCTTAAGAACCAAGGATTCCACATCATTCAAGTTAGGCTTTCTGGAAAGCTTTGGATTACTTGCTTAAAAAATGTATTTCATAGGAAGCCTCTGTTGGCATGATTTGATGTCCTGTGAGAAATCATGTTTCTAACCTCACAGCATTGTGGAATGTCAGAACTGTAAGGGGCTTTAAATAATAACAGCTGAAATTTATGTAGCACCTTAAAGTTTCCAAATCACTTTGCATATATTATGTCATCTGAAACTTACAACAGCCATGTAAGATAGATGCTACAGTTATGACTATACCAATTTTACAAAATGATGTAAGGGAGACTCAGCAACTTAGCCAGATTGTGAAGCTATTAAGTGTTAGAGATAAGATTCAAATTAAGTCTTCCTGACAACTAAGTTCAGTGCTCTCTACAATACACTACTAGCTTCTCTGGCAGATAGATGATCTTGAAGGTTCTCTTATCCAACATCCTTATTTTATAGATGGAAAAAATTAAAGCTCAGAGAGAGGAAGTGGATTCTCTCAGATAATGTAGTTAGTAAGGAGCATAGATGATACTTAGCCTAAAACCTGAAGTCAAAAAACCTGGATTTATTTACATTAAACATTGGCACTTCTAACTCCTAGGCCTTTCTTTGATTTTAGCTTTATGGCTCTTGTCCTCTGGTTTTGTTTTTTTTTTTTCAACATGCCTATTTATTGAAGAGTCTTTATAATGAGCTTATGATCATACTCCTGGCTAATGTTCCCCTGACATTGACTTCCAAATTACCTCACCATAGGCAACTAACTGAGTGATGCCATGGATAGAGGGTTGCATTTGAAGTCAAGAAAACCATAATTAAAATCTTCAAGTCACTTAGTCTCTCTGGACCTCAATTTCCTCATCTTAAATTTGCAATAAAATGAGCACTAATTTCACAGGGTTGTTGTGAGGATGAAATACAATTCAAATTCTTTGTCAATCTGAAAAAAATATGTAAATATTAGCTATTAAATTATTATCAGCCCAAACCCTGAGCCACCAAGTCTGATACAGTTTCTTTGTCCGGGCTTTTCAGTTCCTTTAAGCTTCTGCATGTCCATTACCACCACCTCTCTGTCTACCTGTTATTACCCTTCACTGTAGTAAACAAGGCTGGAAGCTTATCCCACTCAAGTTCTGCTAAACCTGGCTCATTCTAGGTTGCATAGGAAAAAAAGAAAGAAGGAAAGAAAGGAAGGAAGGAAGAAAGAAAGAAAGAAAGAAAGAAAGAAAGAAAGAAAGAAAGAGAAAAAGGAAGGAAGGGAGAGAGGGAGGGAGAGAAGGAGAGAGAGAGAAAGAAAGAGAGAGAAAGGAAGGAAGGAAGGAAGGAAGGAAGGGGAGAGAGGGGGGAGAGAGAGAGAGAGAGAGAGAGAGAGAGAGAGAGAGAGAGAGACAGAAGAAGAAGAATAAGAAGAAGAAGAAGAAGAAGAAGAAGAAGAAGAAGAAAGCAAGGCAGGGAGGGAGGGAGGGAGGGAGAGAGGGAGAGAGAACAAAGGAAAGAACGAATGAATGAACGAACGATTTCCAGGCTCACATCCCCAACTGCCTATTCGACATCTTGAACTGGATGACCTGTAGACATCTTAAACTCAACATATCCAAAACTGAAGCCATTATCTTTTCCCAATCCCTTTCCTCTTCCTAACTTTTCTATTACTGTCAGGAGTACCACTATCCTACCAGCCACACAGGCTCTAAACCCTGGAGTTATTCTCAGTCCCTCACTCTCATCCTCTTCCAGACTGGTTGCTCCTTGAGAGGAGACACTTATTTTTGGCTTTCTTTTGATGTTCAGTTACTTAGCCTGGCACAGAATAGGCATTTAATAAATGTTAATTGACTCGATTTGACTACTATGATCCTAACTGGCAGGAAAGATATCAGCAGGGAAATTAATGGCTATGCAATATGAATGAAATCCAGTAGATAAACAGTCCAAGTATTAGCTACATGGGTACCTTAAGATGCAAAAAGAAACAAATGAAAGCCTTCAATGTGTTGAGTAGATTCCCCATGAAGTTCTTATAGGAGAAAATAAGAAAAAATCTAGCAGGATTAGGTTTGGAAGGTATGTGATCTGTGTCAGTGAAGGGCATATTTAGGGAGGGATGAAATAATAGATATAGCTCAGTAATTAAGCTCTCATGAACGAAAAGATCAAATCATGAATAACTTATTGTGTTTTATGCTAATTTTTTTCTCTTGGGAATATATTCTTGAAGAGCTCCTAAATAATTAACAAGCAAAATGTGCACTGTCCCAAATGCTAAATAGGAAAGAACTTTATTGCAAACATTTTACCACCTCTTCCCCCCATTTAATGCATTTTATTCTAGGGACCAAATGGCAAACTGATAAAAGGCCCTAAAAGTAACATTTAATCCTCAGGAACAAGTGAGGAAGCTTAAAACAATGCTGTTCATATTCTGTTTACTTAATTAGTAGCAACACTTGTGATAAGACCAGGATTCTCAGTTTCCCCTCCATATGGATTAGTTTTCCCTAAAAGACAATAAAGTGTCCTGTGTCTTGATTGGCTTCCTGGTCACCTAAGGACAGGGGTATATTTGTAAATGTTTAACAACTGGTACTTCATGGGGAAAATGTATGCTAGACCTACTTTTATATTGAATCTGCATTACTAACATTTTCTCCATCACTTTCTTAAGTCAGAGTCTAAACAATCAATCACAAAAGTAAATCAAGTCCTAGCTTGTAGTGTTCCCTGATTCCAAGACATAATGCTCACACTGGAAATTGAATAATTGTCCCTCCCCTGGTTTGAGCTGGCTGCATGCAGCACACCTTTGACTAATGGCATCGAAGTGCCACCCATGTGGAGATGGGGTCCCTTTACTTGACAGATATAGGCCTAGAGGAGTCACCACACCTTGCCCTGCTGACCAAATATGTTTCCATATGGAAATGTGGTGGGGCACTTCCAAAGAAGCTAAGTGTCACTGCATCCTTGGTTCATACGCTTGCTGTGTTTGGGCAAAGTGAACCTCCTTTTGTTAAGTATTCAATGACTGTGCCAGTGCCTCATTTTGTCCCAACATCAAATCTTTTATGTAACAGAGGGCTGGTGTTAGGCCTGCCCCTAAGAAAAGCCAAATAATAACCACAACATGATTGAGAAAGAGATGCTTAATTTCTCAAATATTCCTTAGCTCATTTTTTCAAGTAATTTTAATTCACTTATATTTTAATTTACTTTAATTCAACTATTTTTAAAGCAGTTTGAATAGAAAGGGAAAATGAAGCATATTTAACAGTTCAGCCTTTTGTTTACCCTGTAAAATACAAGGGGAAATGGCACATCTTAATGTATTCCATGGGCAACTACTCTGAAATGACAAATTGATGAAGAACCAACGTGACCAATGTTGGGGTAGACATCTGCTGTTCTTGCAGGACTGCCTGTGGTATGTGGTAATTAGCACAATCACTAAAACTTGAAAGAAAAAAAGAAGTCATTTTAGTCAGAAACTGGAGATGACCTTTGAAATGTGGCCATTGGAAATACTCAAGTTGGTTTAGAACAACAATTGTATTATAGGGATTTCTAGGTTGGTCAATGTTTTCCCTTGGCCAAAACAATCACTAATTTCGCTGGGGAGCTTAAGGTACTAGTTTAAAGTTGGAATGACTTTGGACACATAGTTTAAAGTTGGAATGACTTTGGACTGTGTCAACAACCTGGCTAGCAGCTTCTGTGGGGGTATGATTCACCCACAGCCAGCACCCAGAAAGCTGCCAACAGCACAGGTTCTTTCAATCTGCTTAATTAAGGAAAGCAAGGTGAAGGGTTGACAAGCTTACTTTTAATTCAAATATCATTCAGTTAGTTCAGGGGAAAAAAAACCAGCACCCTGAACTTCAAAACAAAATGCAAATTACAGACATCAATAGACTTTGTCTGATTCAAGTCCCAACAGATAGTTACCACAGTTCAACAAAGTTTCAACATCTGGGTTTACAAGCTGGAGGGCTCCTTAGCTACAGCTGCCCGGAGTCTCCTCATCAACACCATCTCCAGAGCCCCGCACCAATAGCTCTGTCCTCCCTTCTTATAGGGCTTTAGACATCATCAGACATCATCTGAATCACCAGAGCTCAGGATCTGGTGATTGGTTCTTGAGTTGGCCCCTCCCCTTAGGACCCTGGGATGTTCACATCCACATGGATTACATTAACACCTAATGGGGTTTGGGCCTGGGGCTTAGCACCTAGTAAAGCTCACTGAGATAAATTGAGTCACTCAAAGAAAACAAAGACATTTCTGGTTACATGGACACATAGTTTAAAGTTGGAATGACTTTGGACACATGGATTCAGATCCCAACTGCTGCTAATTCTTCATGATCTGTTGGGATAATATAAGGAACATTGTTTCTGGAGTCAAAGGATGAGATCTTGGGTTCAAATCCAAATTCTACCACTTTAAGTATCATCTGTATGAGTTACAACGTCTCTGGACCTCAGTTTTCTCATGTAGGAAAATAAAAGGGTTGTACTAAGTCCCGTCCAGCTCTTGATCCTTTAAAGATTTTTATTTTCTTATTTAGAAGCTCCAAGACAATAACAAGCAGCACACTAGTTGTATTCAGCTATTCAGGCTCAAACGAGATAATATATATGAAGCGCTTTACAAACTGTAGAGTCCCATGAAATTAAAACATTATTATGTTTTAAGTATAAAATTTTGTGCCCTTAAAATTCCTCCAACTAAATTTCAAAATGATATTTACATTTACAAGAAGTTTCAGTTCACTTTGAATATAGGTTGGTGTACTTAAGGAATATAAACTGCAGTCTCTTTTATAATTTGGAGCAATATAATTTCCAGATAATTTCCCCTCTAGTGGCAGAGAAAGGTTTTACAGCATTCTTTTGATACTCTTGCACCTGTTTCCAATAAAAATTCTAATTGCTTTGTGATTCTGACATGAGACCTTTTTTGTTTTATGCTGATTAGATGGATTCTTGATCATTTCTCCCAGGGTTGGATGTTAACCAACACTCAAAGATCTAGCTCCACATCTAGCCAGAATTCTTTTTTCATACAAAGTCATACTGTACAAATGCTTTTGCTAGACCAGGTGCATGTGGGTGAGCAACTATGACAAATAACCTATAGGAGAAAGGTGCTTTTATTTAAAATCAATAAGTGGACTGGCATTATCATCTGCTTCCACTTTTCTCAATACTTTATAACATATGCTCTATGACCCTGCCAAGTATACCTGCTTGCCATTCCCTGCATTACTAACTCACTTCTGCCTTCATCTCTATATATTTCATCTCTCCTACCTAAAGTGCCTAACTTAAATCCTTCCTTTCTAAGGGATTAAAACTCTTATCTTCCATGAAGTTTCCTCTGATTATCTCCACCCAACTCAGATCAATTTATGTATTGTAGAGTTTACTCTAGTCTTAGACCTTTCTCGATCTAGACAGAACTGTCAACTGATAATGCATGCAAGTAGTTTGTTTCCCTGAAGGTAATCTATAAATACAAATGCATCCATAAATAAAGAGCATTAGTATTTATTATCCTCTATTCTTCATCTTGTTGCTTTCTCTGTTTTGGCTTCTGGTTTAGTTTGACCCAGAACACAAATCAAGAACCAGTTACAAGAGTAAATGTATTTATGTTCTCTCTATTAGAATGAGCACCTTTAAGGCAAGAATAATGTTTCCTATTACTTTTAAATATCTTTACAGTATTCCATAGACTACAGGCCATGAAATATTGTCTGGCAATATGTGTGGGCACAACAGGTGATTTCATAGCTGGAAAGGGCCTTTGAGGTGATCTTATCATACTTTCATAGATTTAGAGGTAAAATGGACCTTAGAGGCCATCGGATCTAAAGAACTCATCCTAAAGATGAGGAAGCTAAGGTTGAGTGACTTAGGTGACTTGCCCAAGGTCATAGAGGTAGCAAGCAACAGGTCTAGAGTTCCAATCAACCAAGGTTATCTAATGGTTTTTTTTTCAGCGTTTTTTTTTTTCCTTTCCAGATACAAATCTATTATCCTCAGGGGTCTTCACGGGAGAGATAGACAAAATGTGCCAGATAAGTCCAATTATTACCACCACTACCTTAACGGCAATTTCCCCTCAGACCTCGATGGAAATAGACCCTAACCCCAAGAGTCTTGAGAATAACAGTGTCTTCTAGATCACTAAAATTTCTTTCATCCTAGTCTCCACAGGTATCATTGATGAGAGAAATCATTGAGGAGAGAAACTATTGAGGAGAAAGGGTCTACTTTTCTTACCATCACTAGCAACAACTGTTGACCAGCTGCCACCAATGGACAGGTAGGAACAAGAGCCCTGGGAGTAGGAGCACTCCCTCAGCCTTCTGTTCCTGCTTCCAGACCAGGCTTCACAGATATCAACAAGAGAAAATGACTCTTGCGAAGAAGGAACCAACCATCTCTGACCAACTGCTAATTAATTGCTACTCACAGAGAAGCAAACTATCCTAGCTCAAGTAGCAGGGCACTCTTATGGGCAGACTGAGGGCAGCATGTGCCAAGTAAGTCAAACTACCACCATTTCTCTTCCGGCCTAATGGAAATAGCCCAGGAACATGAACCAAAAAAGAATTGGAAATATCAATGCTTTCAGCTCAATATCTGCTACCATTCATCCTGGGAAGCAACCTCTATGGAAATGCAGCTTGGCAATGGCTCCTGTAGGCATTATAATCGCATCTACTGAAGACACAGAAAAGAAAGTGCTTGTCACCAAAGTCCTTGATGCTGTCAATTTGTCCAATGTTAGAAATTATTGTGATTTTATCTATGGAGATGACATTAAAGAATAAAAACTAGTATCTGATTTGCAGCAGCACCCTAAGGAATATGGGACCTTTTTATCTGACTGGCTGAAACTGCCAATATGTGCTCTCTTTAGCTCTTTAGAATATGAGCTCTTTGAGAGCAGGGGCTGTCTTACTTTTCTCTTTGTATCACCGGTGCTTTGAACATAGTCAGCACTTAATAAATGTTTTACCTATGCATTCATTCACTGTACTACACTGAATCCAACTTCCTTATTTTACAAGTGAGGCACAAAAAGATAAAATGCCTTGCCCTAGGTCAAACAGTAAGCCAGTGACAGAATCAGGTGTCCTGGTTCTCAAGTCAATGTTCTATTACATCATGCCAACAAGGAGCCCTAGCATGATTTTTACTCAGATCATTCTCCTCAATAAAGCTTATACTGATTATAACATTCCATCTCAAGTCATTTAGCAGAATCATCATTCCCTGATTCCACAGATGTCTACATTTTGCCCTCTATTATCTCTCCAAGCCCAGCTTGTCAAAGATGTATATCTTCAAAAGAAACAAAGATGATAATCTCATTGTGATACAGAAAAAAACATGGGATTGGGAATCAAAAGACTTAAATTCTAGTCTGAGCTTGTCCCTTGATTTGCTTCATGAATCTGGGACATCAAGTGTCCCAGAGTTTGGTTTCCTTATCTTCAAAATGGGAGATTGGATGATTCTTGGAGTTCTTTTCCAATTCTAGAGTCCATGATCTAATGAACTAGGTATGCTAAAGCCCTTCCAGCTGTATGGTTCTGTTTTTCAAAAACACATTATCTGTATAAAATACAGGGATGAATGTCCAATCTGGGCATTATAAATCTACTCAAAAAGCTTAATCCCTTTCTCCTTGGAAAAAAGTTGTTAAGTGAAAGAGTCACACTCTCTGGAATTTTAATTCAACTTTCCATTAGGGAAAGAATGAGATAGAAAAATCTTAATTATATACTATATTAATAACTACTATATAATTTGGTTATTACAATTAAGTAATAAGGTGCTGTTCCACAAGTCTCACATGAGCCTCATTCTCTTTATCTTATATGAATGTGTGTGCTAAATGGGAATATCAGTAGCAAACATACATGAGAGGTCTCATACTAAAATGAAAAAAAAATAGAATAAAGATTATTTTCAATTTATTGAAAAAGGACCTCTTATACTCTCTGACAGAGCTCTTACCCATAAGTAAAATGGGAAAGTAGTTTAGTCTCAATAGGTAAAGATTATTTACTCACCATGATCTACCATAAAATACATAGTTCTCTAATGGTTTTATAATTATCCTCATCTTGAGCTCTAGCTGTGGTGGCAATGAACTGGTTCCTGTATTTCTAATAATGATGTACAGATCCTGGAAACATGCCAGGATCTTCATTACTCTGAGGTTTATACAGCAACCACAACTTTGTTCCTTTGTATTCTCTCTCTCTCTCTCTCTCTCTCTCTCTCTCTCTCTTTCTCTTGGTTTTAAGATTTATATCAGGTATATAGAATTGCATCCTCCTTTTATTTTGACATCTTTTTTGGGGGGTGAAGTGGGGAGTTCTGTTTTGGTTTGACCTAGAATGTAAATCAAGCACCAGAGTCAGAGTCACAAAGATAACTGAATTAAATTTCTTATAACCCAGTACCAATGATGAAGCATTAATTCTTCAGGCAAAACTTCCAGACAAGAAAATATCTCCTAAGAAATTATATCTCCAGAATTTATGACCAAACAAGAGATAGAGAACATTATGAAATGCAAAATGGATAATTTCAATTACATTAAATTGAAAAGTCTTTGCACAGGAGAAAATACTGCAAGCAGCCAGAAAGAAACAATTTGAGTATTATAGAAACACAATCAGAATAACCCAAGATCTGGCAGCTTCTACATTAAGAGATGGAAGGGCTTGGAATACGATATTCTGGAGGTCAATGGAACTAGGATTAAAATCTAGAATCACCTACCCAGCAAAACTGAGTATCATGCTCCAAGGCAAAATATGGATTTTCAATAAAATAGAGGACTTTCAAGCTTTCTCAGTGAAAAGACCAGAGCTGAATAGAAAATTTGACTTTCAAACACAAGAATCAAGAGAAGCATGAAAAGGTAAACAAGAAAGAGAAATCATAAGGGACTTACTAAAGTTGAACTGTTTTGTTTACATTCCTACATAGAAAGATGATGTGTATGATTCATGAGACCTCAATATCATAGTAGCTGAAAGGAATATGCATATATATATGTTTATGTATATATAGATATATATATATATATATATAGAAGTGAATGTGCATATACATATATATATATATGGAGAGAGAGAGAGAGAGAGAGAGAGAGAGAGAGAGAGAGAGAGAGAGAGAGAGAGAGCAGGCACAGGGTGAGTTGAAGATGAAGGGAAGATATCTAAAAGAAATAAAATCAAATTAAGGGATGAGAGAGGAATATATTGAGAGAGGGAGATAGGGAGAGATAGAATGGGGTGGATTATCTCGCATAAAGGTGGCAAGAAAAAGCAGTTCTGTGGGAGGAGGGGAGAGGGCAGGTGAGGGGGGAATGAGTGAACATTGCTCTCATCAAATTTGACCTGAGGAGGGAATACCATACATACTCAATTGGGTATCTTACCCCACAGGAAAGAAGAGGGAAGAAGATAAAAAAAAGAGGGGGGGGATGATGGAGGGGAGGGCAGATGGGGGTGGAGGTAATCAAAAACAAACACTTTGGAAAGGGGACAGGGGCAAGGGAGAAAATTCAATAAAGGGGGATGGGTTGGGAAGGAGGAAAATATAGTTAGTCTGTCACAACATGAGTATTGTGGAAGGGTTATACATAATAATGATACACATGTGGCCTATGTGAATTGCTTGACTTCTTAGGGAGGGTGGGTGGGAAGGGAAGAGGGGAGAGAATTTGGAACTCAAAGTTTTAAAGACATGTTCAAAAACAACAACAAAAAATTTTTTGCATGCAACTAGAAAATAAGATACACAGGCAATGGGGTGTAGAAATTTATCTTGCCCTACAAGAAAGGAAGTGAAAAGGGGATGGGAGGGGAGTGGGATGACAGAAGGGAGCGCTGAATGGGGAACAGGGCAACCAGAATATACGTCATCTTGGAGTGGGGGCGAGGGTAGAAATGTGGAGAAAATTTGTAATTCAAACTCTTGTGAAAATCAATGCTGAAAACTAAATATGTTAAATAAATAAATTTTTAAAAAATAAAAAAAAAGAAATGACAAAAAAAAAGAAAGAAAAGTCTTTGCACAAAGCCAATGCAAGCAAGATTAGGAGGGAAGCAGAAAACTGGGAAAAAATTTTTACAACTAGTGTCTCAGATACAGGCCTCATTTCTAAAATATATATTGAAGTAAGTCAAATTTACAAGAATACAAGTCATTCCCCAATTGATAAATGGTTAAAGGATACGAACAGGCAGGTTTCAGAGGAAGAAATTAAACCTATCTATGGTAATTTTTAAAAAATTGCTCTAAACCACTATTGATTAGAGAGATGCAAATCAAAACAACTCTGAGGTACCACATTACACCTATCAGATGGGCTAACATGACAAAACAGGAAAATGATAAATGTTGGAGAAGATGTGGAAAAGCTGGAACACTAATTCATTGTTGGTGGAATTATGGAGCTGGAGAGCAATTTGGAACTATGCCCAAATGGCTATAAAAATGTGCATACCCTTTGACCCAGCAATACTGCTTCTAGGGCTGTATCTGAAAGTGATCATAAAAATGGGAAAAGGACCCAAATGTACAAAAATATTTATAGCTGCTCTCTTTGTGGTGACCAAGAACTGGAAATTGAAGAGACGTCCATCAATTAGGGAATGGCTGAACAAGATGTGGTATATGAATGTAACGGAATACTATTATGCTATAAGAAATGATGAACAGGTGGACTTGAGAAAAACCTAGAAAGACTTACATGAACTGATGCTGAGTGAAGTAAGCAGAACCAGGAGAACATTGTACACAGTAACAGCCACAATGTGCGATGATTGATTTTGATAGAATTACCCCTCTCAGCAATGCAAGGACCTTAAACAATTCCAAATGACTCATAATGGAAAATGCCATCCACACCCAGAAAAAAATGATGGAGTCTGAATGCAGAGTGAAGCACACTATTTTCTTTTTTGTTGTTGTTGTTGTTTTATTTTGTCTTTTCTCTTTCTCATGGTTTCTCCCATTCATTATAATTCTTCTATATAACATGACTAATGTGAAAACATGTTTAATAGGAATGCATATGTAGAACCTATATCAGATTGCAGGCTGTCTTGGGAAGGGGTGAGAGGGAAGAGGAGAAAATTTAAAACTTATGGAAGCAAATGTTGAAAACTAAAAATAAATAAATTAAATTAATAAAAGAAATTACACCTCCATATTCTACCTGATATCAGAGATATCCAGCCCTGGTGTTTGATAACCCATGGTTTTTCAAATTAACTTATAAAGACTTTGGAAAGATGAACACACAAGGTTAGAATGTGTAAATTCCCTTTTCAATATCAATACCAAAGTCACTTTGTTAGACATTCTGCCCCAGGTGCGTTGATACTTAAATGAATATTGACTCTGGATGAATAATAGGAAGAGGATGAATGGGTGAGGTGGAAGATTAGAAGGAAAAGAGAAAAAGCATTCCTTTGATTACTATAGTCAAGGAATAAGAAATTTCAACTTGAGAATATTGTAATGAGGGGAAGAAGGGGAAAAAAGGGGGAAGAGAATGAAGAAGATTAGATGTCGAGGAGGAAAAGAAGGGGAAGAAAAGAGTACAATAAGTGGAAAATGGTGAGGAGAAGAAGAGAAAAGAAGAAATGAAAAGAGAAGAAGAGGAAGAAGAAGAGGAGAAAACAGAGGAGGTAAAGAAGGAAACTTCCTTTTATTTCTAAAGTAAGGAATGGAGACATCACAACTCTTGGATACTATAAAATTTAGTAATTTGAGCACTTCTAAGGAATTTTGATTTATCTTCATTATAAAATACCAGTTAGCATAGCATATCAATTGATACAAAATTTTTATATCCTCACTGGCCTTAAAGACTTTGGAAACTATTATACCAAATTACACACACCTAATTTAAAGTCTGAAGGTTTGTTTGTTTGTTGTTTCTGTATACTCCAGAGTAGTAGATTAGATTAAGCATCAATTTAACTTCAGGAGATATGGACTTTCAGTGCAGAGTGAAGCTTGGCTTTTTTAACAGAAGACTGTGACTTTAAAAGGCAGACATTCACTTATGTTTAATCATAAGGAATGAGTGAAATTCTTTCATTGCCAAGGCATATCTTCCATAATGCTAAGCCCAATGGGTCATTTATATTGAAAAGGTAAATGGAAAGCAATTATAGTGAGGTCCACCTTCAGATTGGTAGCATGCTGCCAATGCTTAATCATAGACATGGGGGAATAAAACCTCCAGAGACCTCTGGAATGTTCCTCCTCCCCACCATTTTTTACTATGACAAATCCCATTATAAACGTACTTTGGGGAGGTAAATTGCACATTTATATTTTAAAACATTACAAAATTACAAAATATACTTGCATCACAAATGAGGGGAAAATGCTATTTTAAACATCCATCTGAAACATGTAACCAAGGCTCTGGACATCATAATGATAAACAAATGAATCAAAATGGGCTTGCTGCCCAGAAACCCAACTATGAACAAACAAACACCACTAGGGAAAAGAAAGGGGAGAAAAGAAAAGGAAGAAAAGACTGAAGGAAGAAAGGAAGTACAGAAAGAAAGAAGAATAGAAAAGTGACTATGAAATTGGGAGTAAGGTTAAAAAAAAACCTTGCTTAGAGACTTTCACATTCATCTAAGCAACAAGCTTCTTTGAGCATCTTCATGGAGAATTTGTGTGTGGAAAGGTCTCGGGTACAATTCAGTTTATAAGTGCAATGATGAACAGTAAAACATAGTTTCTTTGTATGTTAAGTTCCAGTTCAAAGTAAGACCATGATATGAAGAGTATGAAAAAATAAATCTATGTAAAGATTTATCCTATCAAGAAAAAAGCAATAACAGACAGACCCAAGTGAGAATTTGTTTTTCCTTTCCTTTCCTTTTCTTTTTTCCTTTCCTTTCAAGAAAAAAACCAAACTTCTTTTTTCCCCACAAGAGGGAAGCTGAAAAGAAATTTGTCTGCGTTGGTTCCATAGTATATAAATTCTAGGGAGGACAGGGATTAGATCTTTTAAACATTGTATACAGTGCCTACAGAGATTGATGACCCCTTCCTCCCCTACTAATTCAATACCAAGCTCACAATGAAGGGAAGATTATTTTCCATCAGCTTTTAGAGCTTAAAAGTACAGTAATTAAGATTTTGAAATATCAAATCAAGGAGAGCAGCTTGATCAACAGAAATCTAAGAGATTTTTAAAGTAACCAAAAAGAATTGTCCCAATGTTTCTTCATTGAAAGCATTTTAAATGAATATTAACTTTAATTTCATAAATGATACAGAGGGGTATATTAGATAATGAGAAAATCTTAAAGACAGAATGACATAAATTCCAGCTCCCTCTAACCCTTGCTGACTATATGACCCTGAGCAAGTCTTGTAACCTTTCAGTGTCCCATACAACCATCTAAGACTATAATTTGAAGAAAATTTGCTGATCTTCATTGGTAGAGGGAGAATTTTTTTTAACCATGGAGTTCCATACAGTGATGAAATTATAGGTTTGACCAAAATGTAAAAAACACGCATTTGCGCATATTGAAGAAGAGTGGTACATGTGCTTATAGAAAGGGAAAGGACAATTGATTTATGCTCAACATTTAGAGAGCATTTCCAATCTTTCATGTTATCCTTGGGGGCAACACAGAGGTGTGGCCAGATCCTTAGGGCCCTTCACTAAAGCTCTCCCTCCATATCGACGTGGAGGGTTTCCCTCTTGGTCTGATCATTCAGCCTGTTCTGAATCCAATTAACTGTAGCATCTAGTCTTTTTCTCTAGATTCAAACATCTTCATACTTGATACTTCCCCTGTCTTATGCCTAAAAAATTCATAGTTCTTATTCCTAAAGCCAGTCTATGAAGGCCAAACACCCCTATTACTATGTCTACCTTCATTCTCATTTCTGTCCAGCTCTGCTCCATCCTCTCTCTTCCCCTCTAATTACTGTGCCCTTCAAAACCCCTCTTATAGTGAACAAAATTCCACCTTTATCCTACCTAAATTCTTTCCATATTCCTTCCATCTCCTGGTGCTTATAGAAACCAAGATTTCTCCTGAAAATAACTCATATTTCCATAACTTTTAGTTTTGACTATGCCTTTTCACTTATCCCCTAACTCTTTGGTCCTGAAGAAGGAATCAATATACCTGGTGCTCCCTACTGCTATTTCCAGACCTTGTCAGCAACCATCATCCAGCAGTATCTCCTACTTTGAAACTCACACCATTCATTTATATGATACTATCCAGATAATTCTTAGCATTATCTACTGACCTAGAGGTTACTCTCTCTCTCTCTCTCTCTCTCTCTTTCTCTCTGAGTTTTTAAAAAGACAATTAATTTGGTTCATTCAATATATCTGGTTACCAACTCCCTCTCCACACCTCCCAAAATATTCCTTTGTTTTTTACTTCAATATCCACACTGATATCTCTTTCAGTATGCCATTCTGACAGTTCATCTAGCTAGACTCCCATGAACTATATTTTTACTCTACCTCAGCCCCCACTAGGGTAATCAAACCTGAGATGCCACCATCATGTAAAATTAATTCAATTTCCATGATCCTGAACTTTACAATTCTGCTCTATAGTTAAAATATCTATTCCTTCTATTTTTCTGACCACTTTAGGTCATCCTAAATCCACCATTGTTCCTGATCACATCACTCCATTCTTTCCAGTTTCTCCAATACGTCATCATTTTCCTGCTCATTCAGAAATACAAATTTCAGAATTGAGATCCCAAATAGCAATTTAGTCTAACCTAAAGCAAAAAAAAACCCAAAACTCTCTACTACACTAAACACAATAAGTTGCCATCCAGTCTCTGCTTAATGACCTCTAATAAGAGAGAAGACAGTCCACTGCATTTTGGAATAGCTTTAATTTTATTTAATAAAGTTTTTCCTTGCATGAAACCTAAAGGTTTTTTTGTTTGTTTGTTAACTTCAACCCATTACTCCTAGTTATGCTTTCTAGGATGAAATAGAACATTGGTCTGTCAACAAACTACTAGGTGCATGTTCCCACTCTCTTCTACCTTTCATAAGCCTTTCATCTTATAAGATGAAAGTGTCCTTCTTAAACATTGGTACCTAAAACTGAACACAAAACTCCTTGTCTAACTAGGATAATATATCATTCTTGGAAGCTATGCCTTCCCTAATGACCCTTCCCAATTTATTTATATAATATATAAATATATTATATATAAATATATATATATATTATACATATATATAAATATATATATATATATTTATATATTATATATATAAATATATTTAGCTTTTTTGATTGCTATGTATTAATAATACAGTTTTTGGTCCACCAAAACCAACCAATTTTTTCCCAGAAAAAATAATGACTTTACTATGCCTTTCTTATCTTGTGCTTATGAAGTTAATTTTAACACAAGTATAAGAGTTTACATTCATCCCTAGAAATTTTAACTTCATTGGATGCAGTCCAACCTTTCGTGATATTTTTGGACTGTCATCTGGAGGATTAGTTATTTTCCCCAGCTTTGCATCATCTGCAAATACGAAAACAATGTTATCTATGGCTTTTTTCAAATTATTGACAAAAATGTTAGGCAACACAGATCCAATCACATATCACTGGACCATTCTACTGGAGATATCCTTCTACTTGACATCAAGTCATAAATACATAGTCTTGACTCTATAGTTAGCCAGTTTAACAAGAAACTGTCAAATATATTTAAATTTCTTTCCCTCTTATCCTTCTGTGATTCAGGAATTACCAATCCCCAACAGTGCACTATCCCAATAACACTTGCCCACTCCTACTCCTGAGCTACTGAATACTACTGGAAGAAACAATAAAACCATTATTGTTCAACTTCATCCTTATTACTACACAGCACTCCTTTTATTCAGATCTGATTGATTCTCTATCATACTCAAAGTTGTTCCAAAACTTCTCCTCTCACTTCAAGGCTCCAATACTACTGTTTTCACCTCTCAGAAGATATTCTTGTTTCCAACATTTTTGAGAAGAATAAAGTTATTCATTTTGAGATCCCTTTTCTTAATGTTTTAAAATCTCACTACATGATAATTCATATTTCACTCTTTAGCTTCTTCCTCAGAAGATGAGGTGGTCAAACTTCTGACTAAGGCTCAACCTTCCAGTTTTTTCCCTTGATCCTGTCCCCTACCTAATCATTTATATATCTGATCACAAATCATTGTCTACAAACACACTCATTCCTTTGACCCTGAAATCTCCTTAGTCTATCATCCTATATCATTTCTCCATTTCACTAAATTCCTAAAAAATACTCAATGCCTCCAATCCAATACTACTCTTGCATTCTCAACCTTCTGCAACCTGGCTCCAGTCTATTACAGCTACTACTGAAATTGCTCTCTGAAAATTTACCAGGAATTTCTTAATTGCTAAATCCAGTGGCTTTTCCCCAGTCTTCTAACCTTAGACCTTTCTCCAGCTTTTGACATTTTTATTCTCTTCCTGGACAGTTTATTGTCCTGTTCCTTATGTGACACCATTCTCTCCTAATTTTCCTTCTACATATCAATATGCCCATTCATTATTAGGCTCTTATTGGTTCAAATCTATTTCCAACTCCCTTGGAAGTGATTGTCTATGTTGAGTCCCAATGTTCTCTTTGTACTGTCTCCCTGGAAATTTTCACCTCATTTCATGTGTTCATCTCTACACAGATGACTCCCAGTGCCAACAACTCTATAGCTCCAGCCTTAATCTGTCTCTAAACTCTAGTCTTCCATTTCTAACTGCACAATAATAAAAACCAACTTTCATATAGCACTAATCATATGCCAGGCATTGTGCCAAGCACATTACAAATATTATCTCATTTGATCCTCACAACAGCCCTGGGAGGTGCTCTTCTTATTTCCATTTTACAAATGAGGAAACTGAGGCAAACAGGGGTTAAGTCACTTGCCCAGGGTCAAATAGCCAGTGAGTACCTAAGGCCGTATTTGAACCCAGGCCTTCCTGAAGATAGGCCCAGTGCTCTATCCACTGCTCTACTCTTGCCCATCCCCTTTCCTTACAGTCTGACTTTACTTTTTCTTTCTAGACTTTACATTACTGTCCTTTACTCATTTTATATTGTATATTCCAGCCAAGTGAAACTCCTAGCTGTTTTCAGGATTTGATATCTCGTCTTCTACCTCTCTACATGTACATATTTCTGAAATTCATTCCTACTATTTTCCCATAAGGGTCTTCCGCTCCCCTCACCCTAGCCCAGAATAATTATTTTTTGACTAGGTATTTCTTACCTAGCCTTATACACTGAATGGGCATTGCCTAAGTCAAACTGAGACCTAGGAAAGACCTTAGCTTAAAAAGGTTAAGGTTTCCAACTGCATCTGGGGTCATCTCCAGTCATCTTGATCTGTATCTTGCCATTGGACCCAGATGGCTCTGGAGGAGGAAATGAAGCTGGTGACTCTACATGGTCTTCTTAGAGAATGAAGGACAAACAACAACATTCTATTTTTTTTCCTTTTACAAATCAATATAAAAAGGTCTTAATGTCTTTAATTTTCTAATAGCAACTTGCAATTACATCCTTGCCCACAGAAAGGAAGATGAGAAAGTTTCTATTGAATGCTTTCACATGCAGTTGAGTGCTGATGAAAATATCCCACTCTCTATCTGAATTAGCTTTTCAGTCTCCACTGAACTGCCAAGTTCAACATCTGAGAATATTAAACATGTGGGTTAAGTTGGTTGTGAAGATTATAGGACAAGCAGAGGTGTTACAAGCCCATAAAGAAAGAGAATTCCTAATATAGTTTGTAGTTTGGAATGAGATCTACTACTGCAGCCTATGCTTCCCACTCTGCCAGAGAGTTTATGGTATTTAAGCTGAATCAGGAAATAAAAGAAACCAGATCAAATGTGTCACCATTTTTTTTCAATGAAATTCGACAATTTTTTTTTTAAAGAGCTAATTTGTATGACTGAAAAAATCATTTAACTATTCTAATATCAGTCTTTTCGTATGTTAAAAAAATCAATGGGTCCTTTGTTTTCTACTATTTCTGTGGATTTTTAAAAGTCTTTTTTGGAAGGCACTATGATAGGTACTGATGGGGATTTAAAAGAAGTGAAGAACCTCATCTCTAATTTGAAGCAACTTTAGAGTATAATTGAAGAGACAAAACATATAACATAAAACAGTTAACCCTAGAAGGACTTAGGTTGAAGCATAAAAATGAATGGCATAGATAAGTAACATAAGAAGCAAATTATTGATAACTATTGTTTAATTCATGCCATTTTATTATTCTCTGAGATAGCACATTTTATAATGTAAGAAGCCATGGGATTTGCTGGGATAGTAAGAATGACGGCTGACCTACTAACATTTTTGTTTCTTCCCTACAGGTATTTTTAGTGCCTTCTACAGGATTAGCAGAGATTAAAAGCCATATGCAGGACCAAGCATCAGTTGTTCGGGGCATGACGGGAATGATCAAACTGAAGTTAAACCAATGAGTGTTTATGAAATATCTATGTGCTTGTCACTGTGCTAAGTGCTGGGGTGAAAAAGGATGCAAGTATTTATTTTCATGGCAACTGAACTGGGGGTGGTGACTGTGTTGGAGGCACCCTGACTCTACTGAGGCAAGAAAGGATGACTAAATTCTACTCACTGATTTAACTAGGAATAAGGACTGGGGACCATTTGGAAGGGTGAGTATACAAGTCTAACAGCTGCCTAGGAGGCCCTTTTGTGGGCCAGCTGAGTTGTAAGGCTAATTAACAATAGAGCTAAAAATGTGTTGGCCAGCACTGAAACACTGGCCTATTGGTCTCATTTGAAAAGAACATGCTATTTCTGTGGCACAGCAGCAGTGGCAACAGCAGCACCAACACCAGGAAGCAGGAGGAGCAGGGTGGGGCCTCATGAGATGGTAAGTGAGAGCAATAGCAGCAGGGCAGACAGATGACACTTAGAAAGTCAGAGAGCTGCAGCAGTGGCAGCCAAGAGGGGCAGAGCTTTAGCACATGGCAGCTACAAAGACAGAGTTCAGTAGCACTGGCAGCAGAACACGAGGTTTCCAAGCCTTGAAAGAAGCACATATGGCCTTAGTGGTCAGAGCAAAGAAGCTACAGGACATAAGAAGGTTCCATTCTTCTTTCATTCTGGGGTAGCTAGGTAGCCCAGTGGATAGAACATCTGGCCTAGATCCATCAAGACCTGAGTTCAGATCCAGCCTCAGATATTTACTAGCTGTGTGACGCTGGGCAAGTGACTTAACCTGTCTGTCTCTGTAAAATGAGGATAATAATAGCACCCACTTCCCAGGGTTGCTGTGAAGATCAAATGAGATAATAATTGTAAAATGCTTAGCACAGTGCCTGGCATATAGTCAGCACTCCATAAATACTATTGGGGTTTTTCTTACACTTCCTGAAGCCTGAAAATTTTGGTTTTACTTTTTCAATGACTGGACGATTCTCTAATCAGTATTATCAAACTATCAATTCCCCTAGAAATCAATAAAAAGGAACATACACATTTCAATATTAGAAGTATCACCATCTACCTTGATAATCACATCTTAACTGTTGCAATGCCTTTCTATACTAGGCTTCAGAGGACACCAGACAAAAGGTGGTAGATGATAAGGAAAATTTGGAATGAAGAAAGGATTAAGATGATTGAGGGGAAAGAGCTTCATAGCTAGATAGATCAGGTAGACATCTGAACATTACACTGGTAAGGAGTGCTATATATAATAGTGGTTGAAAGTGTATATTGTCTTTAGAAGGAAGAAGACACAATAGCTTTGCTTTTGCTTTTGCAACCTAAATGTGAAAACTTGAGCAAATTACTTTGGACCATGTTGGTCTCATTTGAAAAATAAGTAAGTTACTAGCAATATCAATAATGAGATCTACCAGTAGTTCTCCAAGTTTTTCATATCTCTATCTCCAAAGCTAACAGGAAAAGCAGAAGGATGTACCTGAAAGACTGCTATATTTGGAGTCCAAGGACCTCGGTTCTAATCTTGACTCTGCCACCAATTACCTATGAGACCTTAGGCAAGGCATTTAATCTCTTTGTCTCTTGGTTTCCTCACCTTTAAATTACTGTTTTTGAGGAGATGTTCTTTAAGTCCCCTTCTCACCCACCCCACCCCCACCTTCATCTCTATAAGACTATGATTCTGTGATTGGCGAAGGCAGGCAGAATACTTAGCGATAATTGATCAACTAACAAAATAAGCATTTCTTAAAGACATACTATATTCTCAGTCACTTTGCCTAGAAACAAAGACCAAAACTAAATAGGTCTGGCCTGAAAGATGTTTACAGTCTACAGAGGGGAAACAACATGAACATATATAAATAAGAATAAATTATCAAAAAATAATTTTGAGGGCACTCAGTAGATGGGGTTTGGGCATTAGGAGACAGTCTAGGCTCCATATAGGAAATGACAAGAGTCCAGAGCTAGGGATTTTAAGAATCAGAGGTCAGGAGGTAGTGCATTCCAGGCATGGGGGTGGGGCAGGGCTCTAAGGCATGTCCTAAAAGTCATGGTGCAGCTTTAGCTTTATGCATTTTATAATGCATAAAAAAAATGAGAATTCCATCTCCTACCTCTATCCCTTCAAATATGCTATCTCATGTCCCTGAGATGCCCACTCCCTCCTTCCCTTCTATTCTCTTCAAGCTCACATTCTATTAGGGAGATAAAACATTCAATTCCTGGTTTTGGCTGCTTTAGCAATTCCGGCTGTGGTAAGATCTATGAAGAGAACATTCACCTTCCTTTGGAGACAGTGGAACCTGTCTTTCTACTTTCCAGCCCCCAAACATCCTACTCTCCCAACAGAATAGGGCAGCTAGGAGGCACAGTGGATAGGGTGCCAGACTTTGAGTCAAAAAGACTCATCTTCCTAAGTTCAAATCTGGCTTCAGACACTAGCTGTGTGACCCTGGGCAAGTCATTAACCCTGTTCCCCTCAGTTCCTCATTTATAAAAATGAGCTGGAGAAGGAAATGGCAAGTTAGTCCACTATCTTTGCCAAGAAAACATGACAGAAAGGACTGAATGACAACAACAATATAAAAGAGTTAAAATTGAAACCTTACCCACATTGCTATGTGTCCACACGTGTATCACCTCCTTACTGATTTTATGATAGTTCTTCCTTCTCACAGGAGTCTTCTCCCCCACCTTCATTAAAAGGACCTCCCAAATCCTTCCCAGCTCTAAAATCACATGACATCATGGATCACTTTTCATTAATGACCTTGAACGACTCAAGCTGTCTAATTTTATAGTTGACAATAACCCATGCAAACAGAAATGTACATTTTCAGTATCATAATGAACAGAGAAACTTGGCCAATCTTAGGAACACAATCAACAGCAAGTTCAAATGTGACAAACTTAATGTGTGTGCTACAGTATCTAACAACAGATTAGATTTGCAGGATACATTTGTATTTAGTATTGTATAAACATTCAAACAGTACAATTATTTGGTTATTTGTATCTTTATTACACTTACGCCTTTTTGTGGGGCAATTTTCTTGTTTTAGGCATAGGAACACTAGCAAAAATTAACTCCCTGATTTTATTAGCAGTTATCAATGAAGTAACTCCTTGAAGCTCATCTAATTTCAATGAATTGAGTTTTTATGATTCAGCTGATGTAATGACTAAGAGTGAAAAAACCAAAATACCCCCAAGGTAACTTTGGCTGGCTGTGTATCACTCTGTGCCAAGTCAGCCACTAGTGCAGAGTCAGCTTAAGAGACCCCACGTTTTAACCTTGGGGTATATGGGCAGTCAGTCTTCAGGAACAGTCTCTTTAGTGCTAATCCTATCCCCTTAGCTCTAATCCCATCTCCCAAACTATAGTAATAGGAGGGGAGTTAAATTGACATTAATCTCATTTTGGCATTGAAATCATTGAACCAATCAGGATTGTCTTACCCTTACATGGAAATTGATTTACTCCTGTCTGTAAAGGCAGCTCCCAGTTGTAATTCCACCGGTGCACTCCAATGGCTAGATGTCTTCTGCTAATAAACTCCTTCTGTCTTGTTTTTCTGGATTTACCTTAGTTAACCAGCATGAGATCCCAACCAAGATTTCTCTTAAGAATTCAACTGATAAGATAATTCAAAGGGAAAAATAATGAAAAACACAAAACCCCAAACAGAGAAATGTGTTATTCCAGGAAGTAGTGTTTCTTGGTGGTACAGGTAGGAAGACCTGAGTACAAATTTGGTCTCAGAAAATTACTAGCTCTGTGATCTTGGACAAGTCACATCTTTCTCTATCTTAGTTTCCTCATCTGTAAAGTGAGGAAAATAATGGCACCTGCCTCCCAGGGTTATTGCTAGGATAAAATTAAATAATATTTACCAAACTCTTTGCCAAACTCTTAAAGAGCTATATAAATGGTAGCTATTAGATATTATATTCCTTTGTAGTACCAAAGACCTAAGTACACTGAGGACAATGTGCATTATTCAAGTGAAAGGTGGTGTATAAAAATATTTCAAACACTGGAACAGCTGTTGTGCTTCTCTTACCAAATTTCATCATTTAAATATGAGCACATGAATGCTTGCTATAAATCTCAATTTACATTCCAGCACTTCAAAACAAATTGCCAACTAAGCTCAATGACAAACTCAGTAAACACAATCCACAGTAAGACCATGGTTGAGTAGGAGGCACTGTTGCTATCTATCTGATCCTGAGCATACTTTCATGTAAAATCATCACCACAGAGACAAACAGTCAAAGGATCATTCTACTTCTTACAACCATCGTGGGCAACAAAACAATTACTTTAACTTTCTCAATTCAATAACTAATATTCCTTGTAAATAAGCCAATTGGTATTATGGTTGTGCTATAGCCTTCTGATTCTGAGACTCATGCAGACCTTGAAAGTGATCCAAAGTGGTCTATTTGTTTTTCACTTAGTTTAACCATTCCCATGACTAACCTTTACAAAAGCTATTCCCCTAAGAGATGCCACATTAAAAAAAAAGAAACAAAGGATTAACTTTTGTAAAGTTGGTACATGTACACATTCCATCCATTAAGATTTAGTATTTCCTTTCAAGGAGGAAAGTTATAAGAATGGACTCAATTTTACTTAATTGATGGGAAAGAACCATTTCAAAAATACCTGTATACATACCTATCTCCATTCCTATACATATATACTCACATACAAACAAATAAATGTAATTAGACTTCCAAAGAATCTTTTATTTGTGGATTTAGGGTGACTTGAGGAATACTGACAATGAACCAGTAAGAAAAAGCCAATTTGAACCATTCTATCTAGACACAAAAGAACAGTATAATGTAATGAATTTTTATCTTTTTATGAAGTAAATTTAGAAGTAAATTTTATTCTATCAAATAAAATCAATAAATATATTTAAACATAATTGTTATACATGAGGCACTTTAACCCAGACAGAAATGGGGGCTGGGGGAAGAAAAGGGTTTTATAAGCTTAAAGTGTGAATATCGAAAGATGTTTCCCAGATGAATGTTTATTTATCTCAACGGATATATAAAACTGCCCAAATCCAATTTCCAAGCCAGTGGATACAAATGAAACAAAACAACATAATTTTCAATAAACAATTGACAGCAGGATTTTAAATTAAATCACCCCTGGCCTTGTGATTCACATTGACGTCTGACAATGTTTTGCTGTCAGTCAACTAGGGTCGGAACTCACAGTCATGATTCTCATTTCCTTTTTCCTGAAATATACATGCTGAACAATATTTTTCCCACTTCAGACACTCCTCTAATAACATCATAAAAACTCAGGATCACAAAATTTTAAAGCCAGAAGACAAAATACAGTTTTGAATAGTGAAAACAGCATTGGATTTTTGGTCAGAGGGCTCAGGTTGGATTCTCAGATCTGCCCCTTAGAAACTCTGTAATCTTGGGCAAGTCAATTATATTATGAGCCTCAGTGTCCCCATGCATAGGATGAGAATAAAAAATAATTGTACTCTCTACTACACAGGTTTCTTGTGAAGATCACATAAATTCATATATGTAGAAAAGTATATTTCAGCTATAATTTTATTGTTATCCCTTCACTTAAGCATTTATTGAGCACCTACTCTTTGGGCAAAATTACACTTCATTTTTTGAAGAAGGAACTGTAATTTGAGAAATGAATAAGTATTTAAGAATAGAAAATAGAAAACATAAAGTTAACACTCAAAATGTGAAGAATGGATTGAAGGAAGGGACCATGGTTTTGCCTTTCTTTATATTCCTCATGCTTATCATGGTTCCTGGAACACAGTAAGACCTTAATAAATGCTTAATGATGGGTTGACTAACAATAACACATAACTGAAAACAATAACATAAAGGAAGAGCTAATATCTGTAACCAAAATAACAAGATAACAAGAAAACAAAATTCCAGAAGAAATGAAAAGGAAGAACTGAATGCAATTTAAAAATATCAGGAGGTGATTTTGACAACTCAACACACTGGAAAATGTTACAGAGAATCTGAAAACATTACTGGATGAAACAAGTAACAGGATTAATAAAATGGAAGCAAGAATGACAGATATGCCTTGGAAAGGGAAAAACAAGATCAGAAAGTAACTCAAGTGGAACAAGATTGGGAAGTAAGACTGATGGAAGTGATAGGTTTGGAGGACAGTTCTTGGAGAACAAACCCCAGAATTGCTGGCATTCCAGGAAAATTTTTTTAAAGAATCTGATCACCATATTTTTGGAATTTGTACAAGAAAACTACTAAGAACTTTCAAAAATAAATAAAAAGAATTCACAGAACCCCAAAAAGCAGAATTTCAAAACTGAACTCACCTAGGAGTATCATTATGAGAATACAAAACTACAAAAAACCCAATTAATTTAAACAAGTATGTATTAACCACCTAACTATGTAGGAAGCACTGAATCAGTTGCTGTGGATACGGATGCTTATCCCTTTCAGGTTTCAAAATATATTACAAAGTGGTAATCATAAAAATCTGTTACAGGAAAAACTGAATATGTATGCATATATATATATATATATATATGTATATACACACACATACATATACATGTGTGTATGTATCAGTGAAATGGGATAGAGGATCTCAAAATAGAAGCAAATATTCAAATCAGATCTTAGCCATAATTCAAAATTCAAAATTTTGAAATTCTTAATAAGAAAATATATAAGGATAATTATGAAAGTTCATGTTTTGAGATTTCAAAAAATTTCATTGTTGGGTAGGAAATGGTTAGAGGGGTAAATGCCAGACAAATATCTTGGGGATTTATTGGGCTGCAAACTAAACAACTAAACAGTTGCATCCAAGAAAGCTCTTTTCGTCTTGGGCTTCATGAAGAAAGACATATTGTAGTGTCCCTGACTAGAGAGGTAATAGATAGCTCCATTGTATTCTGCCTTGATCAGATCACATCTGGAGTTTTGTATCTACTTCTGGGCACCACATTTTAAGAAGGAAATTGATAAGTTGGAGACTCTCCAGAGGGGAGGTGACCAGGATGATAAAGGGCCTCAAGTGCATGCCATATGGTGATTGGATAAAGAAGCAGAGTTTTAGCTTGGAAAAGAAAAGACAGGAGGAGGCAATAGCTGTCTTCAGGTATTTAAATGGAAGAGGAATTTGTTTTGTTTGAACCTAGAAAGCAGAACTAGGAGAAATGGGTAGAAATGGCAATGGCAAATTTAGGCATGATGGGAAGAGAAACACCTTCAGAATTAGGCCTTCTGTGCATAGGCTGTCATGGGAAGTAGTAGATCTGACTGTCCTTTTCAAGCAAAGAGTGGAAGGCCCCTTGTCAATTACATTATGGAGGAGATCTTTGGTCAGGAATGGGTTGGAGAAAACCACTTTCAAAGTCCCTCCTGGTTCTGTGATTCTGTGTAATGTACTTTTCTGTATTTCAATCTATGATTAATTTCATGTGTGGAAGAATACAGTAAAAGCAATATGGCATCATGCATATTGATCAAATATCTGACAATTATTAATAAATTAAGACTTAGACAGTCACATTTGAACTTTTTATGCTTCATTTTGTGTTTTGTGGACCTCATCTTCTCATGGCTATTATCAGGGCTCAAACTAGAATAAATAATAATACTCTGCTTAAATGGACAAACATGACAGACATCTAAAAACTATATACCTTTTACCCAGACAGGAAAAGAATATTAGTATACTTTTTAGAACTTCTATCAAGTGAAATAGGTGCCACAGTGGATAGAGTGCTAGGCCTGAAGCGAGGAAGACCTAACTTCAAATTTGGCCTCAGACATTCACTGGCTGTGTGACCCTGGACAAGTCACTTAACTTTGGTTTACCTTGTTTCCTCATTTGTAAAACAGGGATAATAATAGTAGTGCCTACCTCAAAGGGTTGTTGCGAGGATCTTATGAGATAATATTTGCAAAGCATTTAGCACAGCACCTAGCAACACAATAAGCACTATATAAATATTAACTCTTACTGCCATATCGTCTTCATTTACTTCTATAGCTTCTGGAATTTTTTGTACTGCTTATCAGAAACTAAAAACATGAGAAAAATTATTGATTAAATTCTTATATGACTACTGTCAATTTTTGATGAAGGTATGCATATCATCTTTTGCATCTATTTGTCATCAAACAATCATCTGGGTTAATAGCTTTTGTTGTTTTTGACATTCAATAAGACACTGAGAATTCCAGTTCTTTACTTTAGTGGTCTGTGATTTCATGCATCATCAGCATTGTTCCTTTAAGTAATGGAAAGAGTACTTGACCTAGAATTGTAGAGATCTGAATTCAAATCCCTTTGAGCCTCAGTTTCCTTAGCTATAAACTAGACAGTTTCTTCCATCTCTAACATTTTAAGTCTCCCTTTTTTCCCCTTGATTCCTTTTTTCTTCTCTCCTCATCTATTTCATTCATTTCTCTGACCCTCCCTATGATGCTGGGTACTTCCCAAGTGTCCTACATAAGTTTCTACTAGCTACTTCCTTCCCTGGAAGCTTAAGTAGGACTAATGGATTCCAGGCTCTGGACCAGTTGCTTTGTCCATATCACCACACTGGGAGTTAGTTGTTGTTGGTTAAAGGATCTTTTTAGACAGGAACACAGATGGGAGTAGAAGAGATGGTTAGGGCTCCTCAAGATGTGGGTGAAGGGAGAAGACAATTATTGGAGACTTTTGTTCATCTCAAATCTTGAGCCAAATTAAATGTTTACTTTTATGGTGTGATTAATTCGCTTAAAGGGGTCAAATTGATTGTATGTAATTTTATTCCAACCTACCCAAATAAGCTTGACCATCTAGAAATCAATTATGAAGTATAAGGGAAATTACTGCAGTTTTTATTGGAGATTTTGATTCTTTTATTTTCCACTGCTACATCTGCTAAAAAAATGTAGTAAAGGAATTTACCACAGAAAGGGTAGCAAACAAAAAAAATGTTATAATAACATTTCTACACATTGCTCAAGCCTTCTAAAGTTACAATTATGAGTTCATGCAGTGTTAACAACTGGTTTTCATTTTGTTCCATTTTATGAATTTAAATAGGAATTGATAGAATGAGCACATCTAATACTCAGTCTAAATCAGGGCCATCTTTCCAGAATACACTATGTTTCTACTTAAAGGTTATATTTAATTGTGAATATTTATATAGTGGTTCAAGAGTTTCAGAGCACTTTACAAATGTTATCTTTCTGAGCACATATAAAATATAGGTTATGTTTAATTATATAGGGAAAGTTTGAGTTAGTTAATCATTCAATAATTTAGATTTAGTCAGCATCTTAGATTTAGAGGTGGGACAGGCTTTTAAGGCCATTGAGTTTAACTCCATCATTTAGCAGTTAAAGCAACTGAGGCAAAGAGACTCATTCCACTGTCACTGACTGTAACACCCCTCTAACTTAGTAGTTTATCTTTGAGGGTTGCTATGATTGAAATAAAATGTTATACTCTCTCTTACTCACTCTCTCTCTCTCTCTCTCTCTCTCTCTCTCTCTCTCCACATACATATATACACATATACACATATACACACATATACACATATAGACATATAGACATACACATATATGTACACACATGTACATATATATAATTTGAGTATTCCCTGAAGGTAGGTAGACTGATATAGGTATATAATATCTACAATAAATAGAGATAGAAAGATAGATATAGATATAAATATAAGGGAAATAGGAGAGGAGAGGAGAGATGGCTGATATAGACTATCCCTAGATCTTGATATAGTTATAGATGTAAATATAAAGTTATAGATACCATTCCTAGACCCATGTTTGAAGGTTATGTACCATAAACCATAGTTTGTGCTCAGATTGCATAGTATGTGGTTACCCTGATCTCATAAGAAGCATCAGATATGAACTTTAGTGGATGTAGTAGAATTTCACAAACTCCTACACACAGAAACAAAATCAAATTCTGTTTAGGTCTGTTGTACCAACTCAGGCATTTAGAGAGGCCCAGCAAATCATACTGACCCTTAATATGACATATAAGATACTTCAGCCAGAATGCAGAGCAGCTACTTTCACACTCAAGTAGCTGATGGCATATTTCTTTCCAAATGGAAAAAAGAAATAGATTGAATATATTTATACTTAAAATGAATATTTTACATAGATTTAGTATCTATTGGATGATTTGGCAGACCTAGATTGTGAGAATGTTTTTTATTTTAATAGCCTTCAATAAATATATTGCTGAAGCCTAGGAATTTATTTGCATAGTAGCAACTTTCATTTGCATGAAGAGCCATGGTATCCATTTTAGAGTTGTTAGGAGAGTAGATTAAAATTGGCCAAAGTGAGTTGGCAAAGTCATCACATAAATAACTAAGATCTCATGTTTCCATAAATCCCAAGGCCATGATAGCAGAGAGTTTATACATTAAGCACTTGAATCCCTTTTTCCTGCTTAGTCGATGTTTTCCTTCTTTTGAGAACCTCTGCCATTCAGCTTTCAATTGTTGCCCACTATTTTATTGGTACAGCACTAAGCTCCGAGAATGTCTGAAATCTTTTTTCCAAAGGCTCTAACAAAATTAGCCAAACAAGTTGCTTAGATTTCATTTTTATTTTTACTATGAACTCTCCTTTTAACTCTAAAATACTAGCATCTTTTTCCAGAGTGAAACACAACTAAGCATTTAGAATGATTCTTTGCAACCCAGGGACAAAATCAGTGCACAGAAAAAGAGTACTAGAGTAAAAGTAAAGAACATAAAACTTAAACAGTGTAATGGGTGGAACACAATCACATAAATTAGAATCTGTGCAGGTCAGGCCTATTTTGGGTAAATATAATATACTTTATGACTACCAAAAGTTAGCCAAACTTTCAAAATTAACTTAAAAGCTGAGTCCAATAAACTATTTTGATTTTTATAAAGAATCTATGTTGCCTAATCCAGCATATTTCAGAGGGAAAAAACAAAACAAATCATGGATTTGGAGTCATAGACCGTATCCATTTTCCTCCAAATGAAAATAGAAAGACAAAAGGAAGAGCTATTTCAAGGATCTAATAAAATCATAGGCTCATAGGTTTTGATGTGGAATGGACCTTAAAAGCTTTGTGGTGCAATCCTTTCATTTTCCAGATGAAGAGGCTGAGGCTAGGAAATGGTGAGTGATCGGCTCAAGGAGGTGCAGTAAGCATCCTTAGAAATGGCACTTCCCCTTGACCTTCTATTTTCATCTGGTGGCAAATGGATAGGAAACTACTTCAGGTAAATGTCTTTCAGGAAAGTTATCTCCATTCTACCTTTCACTTAATTGCCTTGTTGTTGTTGCTTCTTTTCATTCATAGCAAGATCTTTTGCTCTTAAAATGTGATTACAGTGTTAAAGTCCTGGCCTGTGTAGATCAGACAGAAAGGCTCTCTAGCATTATGATGATTCTCAAATATGATTAGCATTACTGAAACTTGTACATTTAAAAAAATAAAACCTCTTAAAGCTAAAAGGGGGGAAAGTCTTATTTAACCAGCTCAATGCTTCTTAGAAGGGAGGTGATGATCTCATGATATTGACCACTTTAGTACATGAAATGATTAGTGTTGTTATTCAATGCCAGTACAAAGTATACTTTTAATATATAAAAGACTTTCAGATAAGTCCATTTGGAGAGAGAGAAAGAGAGAGAGAGAGAGAGAGAGAGAGAGAGAGAGAGAGAGAGAGAGAGAGAGAGGGAGAGAGAGACAGAGAGAGAGAAAGAGAGACAGAGAGAGAAGAGAAGACAAGAGAATGGTCATTCTATTCATTGTCTAACATCTTTATCAAATAGCATTGATTGAACTGACTTAAACAGGGGGATACACAGGTCAGGCAACAAAGTTCCCACCGTTAAAAAAAAAAGACCCGTGACTTACATAATCAGTGAACAACAAAGAATAAGTAGGAAAGCTGAAAAGAAGAAAATTTAAATTTAAATAGATCATTGGGGAAAATTCCAAAACTTGCAATTGGCCCAAAGTGTAATTAGTTGCCACAGGACATAATAGATTAACCCTTGCCTGAGATCTTCAAAGATGGCCTGGATGACCGTTTATGGAATCTGTTGTAGAGGGGACACTTGTTCAAATATGGATTTTTCAAGATAGGTTATGAGATTCCTTCCAACTCTGAGACTATTCACTTTAAGACCAAAGATGAAAGTTAGATGTATATCAAATAGAAAATGGATTAATTTTAATATTCCTTCTGATTTCTATCAGAATAAAACTATTCATGAGAGGCAAATGATAAAAAAGTAGGAGAGGTTGATGATAAAGAAAAGTATTTAAGCCAGAGTTGTAATGACTTTGTGAGATAACTATCAAGTATGTTTGTTTAACATATATTCAGTCCAGTAACCAGAAATATTCCCCTTTGTATTTCAAATGTCCAAATAAATTTTAATTTCTAGAGCCCTTCAAAATGTAATATTTAAGATACAGACAGCATTGCAAAACGTAAAATAGACAATTTTGATTACATAAAATTCAAAAGTTTTTGCATATACAAAACCAATACAACCAAAATTATAAGGAAAGCAGAAAACAGAAAAAAATTGCAACAATTATCTCTGATAAAGGCCTCATTTCTCAAATACATAGAGAACTTAGTCAAATTTATAAAAATACACATCCTTCCTCAAATGATAAATAGTCAAAGGATATGAATAGGGAGTTTTCAGATGAAAAACTCAAAGCTATCCATAGTCATAAGAAAAAATGCTCTAAATCCCTAGATTAGAGAAATACAAAATTAAAACAACTCTGAGGTACCACCTCACACTCATCAGAGTGGCTAATATGACAAATAAGGAAAATGTTGGATGTTGGAGGGTATATGGAAAAATGGACTCTAATGTACTGTTAAGTGGAGGTGTGAACTGATCCAATCATTCTGGAGACCAGTTTGGAACTATGCCCAAAGGGCTATAAAACTATACATACCCTTTGATCCAGCAATATCATTGTTAGGTCTATATCCCAAAGACATACCAAAAAAGGGGAGGGGGAAGGATCTATTTGTACAAAAATATTCACAGCAGCTCTTTTTGTAGTGGCTAAGAATTGGAAATTGAGGGGATGCCCATCAGTTGGGAAATGGCTAAACAAACTGTGGTATATGACTGTAACACAATATTATTGTGCTGTAAGAAATGACAAGCAGAATAATTTCAGATCATAACTGGAAAGACTTACATGAACTGATGCATAGCGAAGTGAACAGAATGTAGAGAACATTGTACATAGTAACGGCAATATTGTTTGATGAAGAACTGTGAATGACTTAGCTTTTCTCAGCAATACAATGACCTGAGACAATCCCAAAGGACTAATGATGAAGCATACTATCTGCCTCAAAGAAAGAACTGATATTGATTCAATACAGACTGAATCATGCTATTTTTCACTCTTTCATTTTTTTCTTTTATTTGAGTCTTCTTAAACAAAATGACTTATACGGAAATGTTCCACGTAACTGCACACATATAACCTATATCTGCTTACTGTGTCAGGGAAGAGGGAGAAGAGGGTGGGAGGGGTAGAATCTGGAACTCAAAGCTTTAAATAAAAATGTTGAAAAATTGTAATATCTGCCCTTCTTCCAAAATTCTTTATATCCATTAATGGCACCATCATTCTTGCAGTCACCCAGTCTTAAAAATGTAGTCATCTTAGATTCTTTTCACACATCCAATCAACTGCCAAAGTTTAAGAACTCTATCTCTATAATTTTCCATCTGTCTCCTTTTCATTTATACTGATCAACACCATCCTAGCTCAGGTCCATGTCATTATATCTGACCTGGATTTCTTCTTACTTGAACTATCATGACACCTTTTTAAAGGCCCTTCTCTCCTCTAGTCTCTCCCCTCTCCAACTCATCCTTCACAGAACTACCAAAGTAACTGTTCTAATGCATAGGTCCTCACTACTATACTCAAAAGACTCAAGAGTCTCACCATTTTCTAGTTAATGAAGTACAAATTGCTCATGCTGGCATGCAAAGTCTTCACAAATCTGGGTCCAACCTACATCTTCATTTCAATTAACTGTCTTTCATCCACTCTGTAGCCCAGCTAAAATTGAATACCTGCTATTATCCAACTCATCTTTCTTGTTTCCATCAATTTTTGCATGCCATCTCCAATGCCTGAAAAAAGACACCCTCACCTAGATGTACCATGTTTGAACACACACATATGTACACACATTTTGAATTCCTTTTCATCTTTAAAGGGCCATGCAAGGTTTCATATTTTCTTATGCAGGTTACTCTTTTGCCCCTAGCTAAAAGTGATTCCTTTCCTTCTTAAATTTCTCATGTCTCTTTGCTTGATTTTTCCCAAGTACTTATTTTCTAACTTGCAATATACTTTTCTGCGTTCAGTCCTCTCCAGCTGAGACTATATAATTATGTTTCACATCCAGTACATAGTACAGTTCCTTGTGTGCTCTAAGTATTTAAATGTTTGTTGAATTAAATTGAATTCTTAATTATTGGTATAAGATGGTTGAATTATTTTATTGATATAAGATGATGGATGGTACAGTGCAATTTAGGAAAGTTACTTCTCTCCAGATATTGATTTCATTTGCCAAATGAAGAGGCTGGGCTAAGTGACCTTTAAGATTCCTTCACCTCTGAAATTCTATGGTTCAGTGGTTCTACTACACACTTATGATGGGTAGAATGTTCTGTTTGAATTGATCTCCTAGTTATCATAAGGGCATTATGGTCATTCATAAACACTCTCTCTTGGTTATTCCTTTATCCAATAGTACCTATATATGATGACTTTATAGGTTAATGGTACAGTCTGTGTCCTTGGAATGGAGATCCAACCTATGATCCCATCCTCTAGAACAGATCTGTGTCTTCCAGGAGTATCAATTCTATTTGCAACAAGCTATGTAAATACTGTGTTCTTAATTCAGACTTACATTAGTAAAATAAACAAAGCAATGAATCCATCAGTAGGTACTTGTGAACATCCAAGTCTTTGAGAACTCAGTCATGAATACTTCAAAGGCAGAAAAAGACTATAAAATTGATTCCCATTTGGGCTAATGTTGGTTCATTAGGCATAACCGATCAGGACCAATAGTTCTAATGGTTTTGAATGGTCCTAAATGGTATTCTACTTCTCCATCTATCTGAAGACACATAGATATCTTCTAATGACACTTCTTTATCTATCTGAAGATGCAGATATGTTCTGGTACCATGCACATACCCTCTAAATAGTGATAAAAGTGGAGGAAAGCCCTTCTTAAGGGAATTTAAAGAGACATAATGGTTAAAAGAACATATCCTTTTAAAAGGCTAAAAGGTCAAATGAATTGAAGAAAAAAATGAGATAATCATGAATATTCTCATCATATCTTTTAAAACCTACCATTTTTTCTGAAGAAAAAAAATCGGAACCATCTATTTTATGTTTATAATAATATTGCCAAAATCGATATACTGTTTTAAGATTTACAAAGATATACACATATATGTATGTATAAACATATACATATATACATTTGAAGGTCACAATAACCCTGTGAGGTAGGTTCTATTATTTTCAAAATTTACAAATAAAAAATAGGGAAGAGAAAGTACAAGTGATTTGCACTGGTCTACTTCCTTAAAGAAAAATGGTAAACTTTTGAGGCAAAGTTGAACTAATGACTTCTGACTCCAAATCTGGTGGATATCTGTAGGGAAGATGGGTAGAAAAACTCTGGGTAGGGAGAAACAGAAGGGAATAATCAGAGGTGGGACTCAATGATAGCAAAGGAAGTTTTATGTTTGATTTCATTTGAATTTAGTACTTCCCCCCTAAGTTATAATCTGATATTTCACAAAGAACATGTTATACGATTCTATAAACTAGCTGAGAGGTAAGAATGAACTGAAGGAATTAGAACCAAGGACCAAATACTGGTCCCTCTTATGGAGAAGCAATTTCTTATACTTGCTATTCCACATCAGCTATCTACAAAAGAGAATCTCCTGCTTTGAAAATGTGAAAGATTATAAAGATAAGCGATTAGTTTTAGAATGTAGTCCAGGAACAGCAAGGTGGTACGGCAAACAGAGCATCAGTCCTGGAGTCAGGAGGATCTGAATTCAAATCTGGTCTCAGACACAGAGACAGAGAAAGAGAGAGACAGAGAAAGAGAGGGGGAGAGGGAGGGAGAGAGGGGGAGAGGGAGGGAGAGAGGGGGAGATGGGGAGAGAGGGGGAGAGAGGGGGAGAGAGGGGGAGAGGGAGGGAGAGAGGGGGAGAGGGAGGGAGAGAGGGGGAGAGGAAGAAAAGAAATATGGTCCAACTACCCAAATATTCTCACTGTGGAGACCTTAATATATTTATCCCTTCCCCTAATTCAACCAGACCCCTTCTATCTGGAAGAAACAGAAAAGACATTACATTTTTCTCCAGATAAGAGGAGGAGAAAGAGGAAGAGGAAGTGGAAGAGAAAAAGGAGGAGGAAGAAGAGGAAGAGGAAGAAAGAGGAGGAGGATGAAGAGGAGGTGGGAGAAAGAGGAGGAGGAAGAGAAATAACTGTGGTAAGATATTCATATTATTTCTCCTTATATTAACCCACTAAAGGCTTTATCTTTGGAAATAAATTTCAGCCAACAAATTATCAACACATTTCATTTTATTAATAATAAAAAATCCTCTCTAAGAATTGAAATAAATGCTACAAACTGGATATCATATTATTCAAAACTGACTCATATGAGGCAAACCTCAGACTAAGTCACTGTGTCATACATAAGTATGTAGAGATGTTGTAGCATATAGATCAGAGGTGGGACTTGATAGCAAAGGCAGTTTTATGTTTGATTTTATTTGAAGAGATCAGTACTATATACCAGATTATTCTCCATTTCTTTTCTAGAGCTACTGAATAGGCTAACTCTGCACAGCTCCAGTCTATCAGTCTTTGTCAATGACCTGATTTGAAGAATTCCGATGTTCTCTTCTTGGTAGGATTGTCAGATCCCTCCCAGTTAATATGGACCTGGAAGAAAAAGAGTATGCATTTTCCCCCACCCCCCAAACCTGTGATTTCATTGGTGTAAGGAGTTCCTGGTAAGGCATGTCTTCTATCAATGCAGATCAGAGCCTGCTCTGCAATCTGGAGCCATGATCCTTTAAGAGGTTAAGTGACTTGCCCAGGCTCACACATCCAGACTATAGCAAAGGAGAACTTGAACCCAGATCCTATTTGCCTTACTACAGCTTAAATAGTGTTGTGCTATGAGAGAATAAAAATGATGGGTGGGCTTTGTTTCACATCACAGCAAAAATGTAAAAAGGAAGGGGCAGAGGGAGACATAATTTACTTTTTCTGAGACAAGCAATGTGATGGAAAAAAAGTTTTAAAATCTTTTATTTTTCATATCTTTGGACTCATAACAGATAAAGATAACAGATTTTGAAGAGACCAGAGAGGTTATCTAGTGACTCTAGTCTAATTCACTTTTTTTGGAGATGAAGAAATTGAGGCTCAAAAATGTAAAGTGACTTGCCTGAAGTAACACAGCTAGTCAAGACATAGGTAGGAAGAAAGAATCTACACCTTTGCATACAGCTGGTGCTTAAAAATGTTGCTAGGTTATTTTTTAAAAATTATTGATGAGCCAGGACTAAAATATAGATCTCCTACCTTATAGTTCTGAATTCTTTTCACCATACCACACTGTTTCTCAATGTATAGATTACATTTTAAACCTTGAAAAAAAAATTTAAGAAGAGGTGGGAAAGAGCATAATTTTTGCTACTGGTATTGTGGACACTTTAAAGGACTTTTTGGGGGGAAGAGGTGTAAGTCAAATGCTTAGCAGTCAAATGCTTAGCATTTGTAATTAGCACAATAATTTAATTCAGCATAATAATATTAAAAATTAAACTCATATTTTACAGCTTTATAGAGACAAGTCACAGCGCATGCTTACAAAAGAGGACAGCTATTATTCCTATTTCCCTACCCCTTTAGTCATAGTCTATCAATGTATCTCTGTGAAAAGGAAGGAACTGATAAAACTGAACACCATGTATTCTTACAGCCAAAAACCAGAGTTGCCTCTCAAAGTTCCTATTGGTTCTCTTTAACCAGCCCAGCACAAAAAAGGTTTTTGCCTATAAAATCTACACAATGTATCTAAATCTGATCCCAGTAAAATTTCACTTTAGCTGAAGTGAAAATGCAGAGGTAGCATTTACGGATAACAGCTGGAGAACATTAGTTCCCTGTCTCTTTTTTTTTTCTCCCTTGGGTTGAAAATTCTGCTGTTCAGACAGGAAGCAGTCATATACCACACACTGTATGATAGGAGAATTCTGGGATACCAGAACAAGTTGCCGTGGATGGGGAGGAGTAAAGAGGAGTTTTACTAAAGAACTTGCAACTCTTTCATTACTAAAGAACTTGCAACTCTTTCATTCCAACTACCTCCCTCTTACTTGCTATATCTCACTTATGGTATTCACATCTATCTATTCTGTCTTCTCTCCCAAACGTTGGTTTTGGAAAAGTTTAAAATTTGCTAATGGTAAGAAGATGCTTGTTCATTTATCTTTTCTGCAGTCTTTGTAAAAATATATTTATGATATTACAGGGCATAGTCTGCATTCACCAAGGTATATTTGCTAACTTCCCCCAACCCTTTGCTCTCTTAAAAGTCAATTTCGAAACTCCCTTAAAAAATAAAGTCTCAAATGACCCTCCAAGGAGAAAAGAATGCTCTCTCTTCCTAAGTCACTCTTTTACTTATGTGAAAAACAAAAGAAAAAACTTTTTAAAAAGCAATATGAGAAAACTTGAAGTTTTATGAGTACTTAGAAAATAAAACTTTTAATTAGAGGTGGTCCTTAGCATAGGTTAAACTGCAATCTTACAAGTCTGTTGAGAAGCAAAGAAGCAAAATAGCACGGCCTATAGTGTACACACACACACACACACACACACACACACACACAGCCCTCAAACATACATGCTACAATGGAAGAGGACAAGATAGACTTTTACCTAATAACACGGTCCTGGTTACAAGCTACAGTATTCCTGCAAGTTTGTGTGCACTCAGTCTGTTTGTAATAGGCTCTCCTACAAGAACGGGGTGATGTGAAACTGACCTGCTTTGCCCAGCCAAGTTTACCAGAGGCAGACCTAAGAGGCCTTTTCAAAGTTTGTAAACATACTCTGCAAACAAAATGAAGACGGGATGCTTGTTGTTAATCTCTTATGTGACCAATCATCATTTTTAAGGAGAAGGAAAAAAAAATCCACACGCATCCATCCTCCACTAAGTAGAGGAGAAGTTTTAAGTTTATCCCGATTTGCAAGTTTCCACTTGACAGGCAATATTTCTATGCAATCTCCATCCCTCCATAACAGATGGTCCGTTGCCAGTCTTGACTCCTGAGAGAGCAGACAAAACATTCACACATTCTTCCTTTCACAGGAATGATAGTTGGTCATTTTTTTAAGCAATCAGGATAAGGGGCAGTTTGAAGAGAGTGGAAACAATGTTCCTTTCAAAACTTCACCACTACAAAAGAGTTCAGAGCACTGTTCCACACAGACTTAGGAAGTTTTCACAACGTTCTTAACAACAAACAAAACCCGGCACAATGTCAAGAAATAGGGCATCAATTGCTGCCTGGGCCAAGCAGGAGGTTACCAGAGTGTTCAGAAATAGCGCAGAGATAAAACTTCATAAATTCTAATGACAATCCAGGAAGTGCCTTAAGGAAAACCCGCTGTGACAGCTGTAAAGGTATGAATCATAAAAGAAGGAAAGAATTCCTCTGGGACCTTAACTAATTGCTTCTCCCGCACCACCACCCCCCACCCCCGTCCCCCGCCTCGTTTTTTTTTCCCATTTTTTTTTCTGGTAAAGGGGAAAAGGTAACGTTCCCAAGTCCTTTATGCAGCGAGCCAAATCAAAGAGAAAAAGGGCTGAACTTTCCATCCTGAGAAGGAAAGGGGAGGAAAGGAAGGAGGGAGGGGGAGAGGAGGGAGAGACAGAGGAGGCGGAGTGAGCTCGATTCCCGTACAGTTAGTAGATGGATTAATCTCACTCACCCTCACTGCCGTACTGTTTGCCATTGTTTGCTCCCATCCTGCAGGCTTCATACTCTCCTTCTCCCCATACACACCATGTCTAACCAGCCAAGACGGGGCTCTTAGGCAACCAGGGGTTGAGGAAAGCGGGCAAGTGAACCCTCCTATCCCGGACGATTACTTTGACATACTTCAGAACCCCTAAACAAGGACCATCTCCGGGAGGGCAATGCGCCCCCCTCCGCCCTGGTTCTCCAGATGGGCTTGCTCTTTTCCTTCCACCCCTTGCTTTTTTCCCCCTTTTCTTTCAATTTTTTTTTTCTTTGCAAGAAGGGTAACCCGAGGCGCTGCAGCTCCACTTAATAATCCACAAGCCGGGTCAGGCAGCAGTACTAGGGCAATCCGTAGGTGCAGCTTCCAGCATCCCAGGAGCAAGCAGGAACGGGCATCCCCTCCGGGTCCCCATCCGCGCCCTAGGGCTCCAGAGGGCGAGGAGAGGAGGAAGTGTCTGGCTCCTTCGGTCCAAGCGCTCGCGATCCACTTCTTCCTAAGGGAAAGTGCCGCGGCAAGCCACTTGTTGCTGGTTCCCAGAGAAGAGACCCACGGCCCTACGCTGCTCTCCAGTGGCTCAGACTTTTGTTAGCACCAGGCGCCTCCTCTCTCTCTGTGTCAATCACAGCGGGAGCTCCGGCAAGGAGGGTGGCTGGAGGAGGGAGCCGAGCCTGGAGAGGCAGCCTTTTAAAGGAGCCGCGCTCTTTTAGCTCCCTGCCTTGGCCAGAAGCTTGGGCGCACTCGGCTTTTAACGGACTCCCCTTGAAGGCCCTGCAACCTTTTGGGAGAAGGGATATTTCGACTGACTTTATTATTATTTTGTGGTCCTGACTACTTAGTTGTAAAAAAAGCTTTTAGGTGAGCATTTGAAGTAATATACAGCTATTTATATAATGGATACATGGAGAGAGTGAGACTAGTGACTCTGCACAGCCCTCCTCACTTAAATCCAGTTCACTTGCAAATCATGACATCACCTTCCTGATGTTGAGAAGGAAGGACAGACAACAACAACATTATATATTTCACCTGTGGATGGATTAGTTATTACCTGGACCGTTATCTTATGGATCAGTTCTCTTCCTTCCACTGGGCAGGCAGTAGCCACTCTATGTAACTTGTCCATGTGTTCTCCACAAATCTAGAAGGCAGTTAGATTTAGAACGGAAAGGGACATTATCTCTAATTCCATTTAGTTCCTTGACTTTCCACTTGTGACACCTGAGGCTCATAGAAATAAAACGATGGAAAGATACAATGGAAAATCCTGGCTCTAGATTTCAAAACTTAGGTTGAGATATGACTCTGGTGCTTTTACAGGCTTTTGGTAGTTTTCTTATTCAACCCGACCTTAATTTCTCGATTTATAAAATAAGGGAGTTGGTCTAGATAACTTCTGAAGTTTCGTTAAATCTTGAGGTAAAAACTCAACCCAGATCATCTGACTCTAGACTCAGTACTTTTTCCTACACATAGAGGAGGAGGCTATGGACACAAAGGGATGGTTTGGGGCTGGGTCCACAGCTAGATGACCTGGGTTAAGGGCCTTACTGATTAGTGGTGTTACCCCACATAGCAACCTCTTTATGTTCTTGCAGAGATAAGGAGGAGTCAGGATTTCCTCTAGATCACTTAACATATTTAAAACAAATATTTATGTGTTGATCTTACTCAGTTTGTCATCACTTGACAACCTATCCTGAGAGTTTTCCTGTGGCTCCCCCATTTTTTAAGGGACGGACATTTAAAGAATAAAAGAAGATTGGAAGGTAGAAAGGATATAGGGAAAATTAGGAGGGAGTCATATGAGAGCCAAGGAAGTTCTCCCCCACCCTTCTAAAGTATGTTTCCTGGCTCTTAACTTTCAATAGCTTCCTAGCCAGGAAATGCATTTTTCCCCCTTCTTACTCAGATTTTTTTTTCCCTTGAAGTTTGCATTATCCTTTGTTTAATGTATGACAACTGATATTTAAAATTAACATGCAGTTTCCAGAGCTATAAAACTGCCAGATATTTCTAACATTAAAAAAAATCTCCATCATCATTGGATTCAAATGTTCTTCAAATGAATTTGAAAAGTTTGGAATATTAAAATACCTATTTGTTTACTCAAGATTATGTATTTTAAAATGCATGAAATAAACCCTCAATAGATTTCTTATTTTAGGGTAACCTCACATTGGGAAGCCAATGGTAAATATATTCACTTAAAGTTTCAGATATTTCAGGTGAAGATAGAATTATATGGATTCCAATGAAGATTCTAAAGGAGCAAATGGAGAATGATGTTTTAACAGGGTGTTACACATTCATTTTTAAATGTTGGACAAAAGCGTATGATATTTGCTTTATTATTTAAATGATTATTAAATAATAATATTTAAATATTAATTAAATTTGCATTTAAATAATACATATTTCTACTGTAGGACTACATGACCTTCTCAGCTCTAAAGCTATGATGCTACAATGTGATTTTTCTGTACAATTTCCTTTAATTGAAATAACATTTTTCCATGCCTTTTTATTGATCCCATACTACTTTTTATTCCAGTATTTATAATAATTGATTCTCAGTCAGTCAAAAACATTTATTAGCAGTTACCATAGGCTTGGCACTGTGATAACCACTGGGCATACTAAGAAAGGGAAAGGCAGTCACTGCCCTCAAGGAGCTCCTGTTTGACTATAGGAGATAACATGTAAATAATTAGGTAGATACAAGATATAAACAGAGTACATAGAAAGAAATTTCAAAGAGGGAGGCACTAGAAGCTGGGGAGGAAGGAGTAGACTGAGAAAGACCTCTTTCAGGAGGTGGGACATAAACTGAATTTTGAAAGAAATTGGGGAAACTGAGGCAAGGTGAGGAGGATTCTAGGCATTGGAAACAGCCAGAGCAGAGAACAGAAATAGAAGATGGAATATTGTGTGCGAGGAACAACAAATAGGCCACATGACTTATTTGTACAATGAATTGAGAGGAATAAAATATAAGACTGGAAAGGTTGGAAGGGGCCAAGTTATGAATTACTTTTAATGCCAAACAGAAGACTTTGTATTTGATCTTGGAGATCATAGGAAACCACCAGAACTTATTGGGGGGAAGGACAGTCAGAGATCAGACCTCTGCTTTAGCAGAATCTCTTTGGTGGCTGAATGGAAAATGGATTGGCGTTGGCAAGAGATTGGTTAGAAAGCCGTTAAGGAGTAGAGATAAGAGGTAAGGAAAGCCTAAATTAGGGTGGTTCTATTGTTGTCACCTATAGGTCTTGGGAGCTGAGAAATGCAAGGGCAAAGGGGCCTTCTTTCAAGGGTCGACCTTGAAAGAATTTGACCACTCAAGCCTTCTTTCAGTCCAAGTAGTTTGTTAAAACATTGGTTGGGGTGAGTGAGAGTCCTCCTGAGTTTGCGCTATTTGTGACACTGATACAAGCAGGCCAGATTTTAAGAATTTGAGCAATTTAATGGGGGCAAGAGTGATATTTTATACAGAAAGACTGTGGGAAGATCTGGATGGGATTAAGGAGAGTCGAGTAGCCTGGGGTAGGCCAGGTGTAGACAATTAAGGGAGTTAAGTGGCCAGAGAGCCATAGTGAAAGAGCAGTTAAAAAGATTATTGACTGAGATGGGCCAAGTGCCTCCAGTGAATGCCAGAGATCTGGATTCAGGGGCTTTGGAGCCCAGGTCTCAAAGACATGGAGTTTTCCTTTTAGGGTCCAGCGTGAATCCCATCCCCATCACTATGGTTATTATAGTTCATATGCCCATATATTCTAAGAATAGATCCTAGATTGTAAGCCTCTGAGGTGTATCAATGTTCGTCTTTTTATTACCTTCAATTCATAGTACAGTTATTCACTTTATTCACTCATAGTAAAGCGTTAGGTGAAGTTCTTGTGAGGGAAAAAAAGGCTACTAACCAGGATAAAGTAGAGAAGCCTTTCTAGAAAAAGTGGCGTTTGGGTTGTGCTTTAAAGGACTGGTAGGTTCAGTAGCCTAAGGTAGGGAAGAAATTTTGGGCACAAAGAAAGGCATAAGCAAAGGAATAGAGTCAGGCAGGAAAAACAAAGTACATTTTTGGGTAACAGAAAATAATCCAGCTAAATAGTAATAATAATTATAATAATAAATAGTTAACATTTATAAAGTACTTACTATGTGCCAAGCACTGTACTAATCAATTTACAATCATTATCTCATTTGATTTTTCCTAACAACCTTGCTATTATTATCCCCATTTTGTATATGCAGAAACTGAGGCAAAGAGAGGTTAAGTGATTTGCCTATTGTCATATAGCTAGTAAGTGTCTGAGGCTGGATTTGAAATCAGGTTTTCCTAACTCTGGGTTCCACATTCTATCCACTGTGACTGAAGACTAGGCAGGTGATTGTGGATAGCCTTAAATGTAGACAAAGAAAGGAATTAGAACTTTACCCAGTAGGCAACAGAGAAGCTCCGAAGAAATTTTTTGAGCCCTGTAGTGAGAAAAACAGATCTATAAGGCACACAGTGATCTGATATTCTTTACTGGGAGAAAAGGACAATGAAAATGTGAAAAAAAAATAGACTATCTTCACTGTTTAGTGTATTGAACTGGTCCATTTTACGCTAGATGATCAGCTAGTCGATGCATATTATGGCCATTATAAGAGGACATGCTACCTTTTGTATTTTGATTAACTTATGACTGACCTTATGGGTCAAAGACAAATTGTCACTTGGGATACAAAATGAAAGTCAGAAGAGAGAAAGAAGTGGGTGAATGTTAGGAAATTTTAGAGATTAATGTTAAGCAATCCAATCTGAATTTTACTATAGAGAAGTATTTATTTGATATTGCCAACTTTCCAAAGAATGTAAAAAGACAATGCTAGCATTGTATCGGAAATGCTCAGGTGATGCAAAACTGTTATTTTAGCTAAAAGAACCAGTTTTCTTACCTAAGTCCCAAATATTCCACCCCAACAGCTATCAACAAGTAATTGTATTTTTGTTTTTTACCTTTGTACTCTCCCTGTCCATTTTCTAGTAGAACATAAACAACCAAAATGACTAGAAAAGATAGCATCTTAAATAGCAAACAAAATGCATTTAAGCAGTGTTGGGTAATAAAGGAGAGCCTATAATTAGTCAAATAGTTTAAAATATCTTAAAGTTATGCCACATATTTTAAAATAAAATATTTTCAAATCCCTAGAGATATTTTCATTTTTCTTTCCTTAAAAATATTTTCAAAAATTCCAAGACCTATATATACATGAATATATATGTACATATATGCATATATATATATATATATATACACACATACACACACACACACACACACACATATTTGGGCTTTTCTTACACACATTTAGCAGCCTTCCAATTCTATCCCCCCAACAAAACCATTTTACCCTTAAAACAGTCCTCTTTGCAAGTAGTTTAGGAAGGAAGAATGATGCTTTATTTATTCTATTTATTATTTATTAATTATTTATTCTATCAAAATAATTAATCAAGGTACAGATGCCTTTTAATGTTATTATTAGTTACATTATTTTTGTCTTCCACCAAGAAGACTCTCTTTCTCTATATATATATACATATGCACATACATATATACATACACACATAAATACATACATGTATGTATGTATGTGTGTGTGTATATATGGTTTTATTTACTTTGCTCTGTATCACATCATAAAAAGTCTTCCCACACTTCTCAGAATTCCTCAAGTTCATTTCAAATGCATCTTCCTATTTCAGTACATCAGTGATCCATGATTTCATTGGCATGAGTTCTCCTTCCACTCACAGAGATTTCAACATTTCTTTTACTTAGTAGTCTTTGAGAGTTACTGTGTCTCCCCAAATTCATCACTTTTCAGTCCATCCAGTGGTGAACATCTTTGAAATAAGCTATTTTGGTCCTCCAACAATGGTCATACAGTCTACTGCTATTAATATTCAGTCTCTCCAACTTGATAGAAACTGTTGGGTCTTGCTTTCTGGGAGTCTCTGAGAGTCCAGGGACACCTCCATGTTACAATGAGTCACTGTAGAAGTTTGTGAAAGCTCCAAATGTTTCAAAATAAATGATGCCAGAGGATATTTTCTTCTTGAGTAACTTAGGATAGTGTGAATACTTATTGAGTTTGTACTCATGACTGGGAACTCAAATTGCCTTTGTTTAGGATCAGGTGAATGTGAGAATCTACTGGTTTAGACCTTTTAGTTAACTTAATAGAATAATTCAGGAGGAAACAAAAAAAAATAGAAAAAAAAACTTTGCTCCCAAATTACTCAAACTGTCTAAATTAATCAAAAGAACCAGTTATTCACTAAATAACTCCTTCAGTTTTTACTATGTAGACCATGATTTAAAATGGGAGAATGAGGAGAGGCAAAACGTTTACTGCTAATTTCTCCCTTTAAATGACTAACCTAGTGGCATTTCAGCTGCTAAGATGAATGTTTCAACACTAACGGCAATGGCAATAAGTTCCTTTCCAGAACTTGAAGGAAAAAAATACTGAATTCAAAAATCAACCTGATTTGCAAACAAAACAGGGCCACATTTTCTCTGAGGGAGGGGCCACACAAATAAAGTTTAACTTGACCTTGCCCCATTTGGCACTGATGACTGACAGGCTGACAGAAGCTGCCTTAATGAAGCAGTAATCCCACTGAAGCCAGTCATTAGGCCTTTTTCTGTCCGTCTGGTTTGTTAGCTGCTTAGTGTGTTAAGGAGCAGATCATTAACCACTGGTTTCTCTGGGAATACTGTAGACAAAACAAATCCTAGAATGAAACCCATGTTTGGAACGATTTAAGGTTGGAATCTCTGATAATGACAATTGAAAATTAGCTTATAAAAAAAAGAAGAAAATTGAGCCAAGTTAGTGCATGATTGTAATATCTGCTTTTAATTTGTTGTAGGTTTCTGTGATTATTTTTCTAGATATCGTGACTTTGGTCTCAAAATTTGGACATTATGCTTAAATGTCAGTTGCTTTCACATTTTGGCATACCATAAATTTTATACACTGAGGTGAATTATTGTTTATTTTATAGTGAAAGTACATGCTTGGAAGATTGTTTTTTTTTTCTGTGATAAAGTTTAAAATGTACCTCTTACAAAGGGAGAAAACTCAATATTCCAAAACAAAGGATAGACTTATTAGCACAAATATAAAGTCATATCCTTGATAATACATTTTGTTAATACTAAGCCAGACCTGAAATATAAATGTAAACTATTGCTCTGGAATCTCAGATGGTAATTTTAATTATAATTGACATGGATATGGCACTTAAAAGTTTTTTTAAAAAAAATACTTTTCACATTATCTCAGACTAACACTGTGAGGTAAGTACTAGAGGTACCCCAACTTACAAAATAAAAAAAAACAACCCCAAGACTCAGAGATGTTAAGCAAATTGCCAATAGTCTCACAGTTAAGTGTCAAAAGCAAGATTTTAATCCAGGTCTTCATAACTATCAGTCCCCTGCTTCATCCAGTATGACAAATATAACCGTTGTTTGTATCTTGGAAGATCTAGACCGGGTGGGGAACCTGCAGCCTCAAGGCCACCTTTTAGGTCCTTGGGTACAGCCTTTTGACTGAGTCCAATTTTTACAAGACAAATCTTTTTATTAAGAGGATTTGTTCTGTGAAGTTTGGATTCAGTAAAGGGCTGCACTTGAGGACCTAGAGGGCCACATGTGGCCTTGAGGCTGCAGGTTCCCCTCCCCCAACTAGGAGATTCCAGAATCCAGCCCTCCTATGCTATTCCCCAATCTAGGGGAGTTCCAGAGAGTACTACCTTCTTTTTTTTCTCCACTTAGAGAGAAATGAATGTCAATTAACATCACAAAAAAGTAGTTTTGGTCAGAAAAATAGTTATGCTACTCTATTTCTTGTTTTTAGATTACTTGTAGGGAATAGGCCCCAAGTGTAGAAAGGGGCTTTCAAGACAGGCATTATAAAGCGACCTGGTAACTGGTCAGAAAGAGATTACAGGGTACCCCTGTGATATCACTAGAGGTAGGACAACTCTGTTGCCTATACCTATTTCTGGGTCACAGTTCAAGGCCAGAGAGGACTACTTTCAGTTAAGAGGAAAAAGAAAGTCCTGAGCAGCAATATCACTTCCAGACCTAAAGGACCAGGGACCTTCAGGAGTATTATCATTTCTGGTCCCAAGGGAACAGTGGTTGTGAGGAGCAGTATCAATTGTAATTTGAAAGCATCAGGGCCACTTCTTGGGTAAGGACCAGAGTACAAGCCAAGATAGCAGTGACCACACCTCTCCCCAGATCACACCACCTAGGAAGCACCAAAAACTTCCCAAAACCCAGATCTAGCTCTGAAAATAGCAGGATAAAAAAGCTTGAAGCTTGAGACTATGTCTCTTCTCCCATTCCCCATGCCAGGAACAGAGGCCAAATTTAACTTAAAATTCCAAATAAAAAAATATGGTGGAAAAATGAGCAAACAACGACAAAAAAACAAAAGACCTGGACTCCTATGGTGACAGGGAAGATCAAGGCACAAACTCAGAAGAAGGTACTAAAGTCAAAACAGGTACAAGTGAAGCCTCAAAGAAAAATGTGAATTTGACACAAGCTCAACATGAATTCCTGAAAGAGCTAAAAAATTATTTTCAAAATCAAATAAGAGTGATAGAGGAAACATTAGGAAAGAAATTAAAAGCAAAGGAAGAAAATTATGAAATGACAATTTATAGATTGGTAAAAGAGGCACAAAAATAATGAATAAAATAACATCTTAAAAAGCAGAATTGGTCAAATGGATATTTAATGAAATGAGGACTTTCAAGAATTTCTGAAGAAAAGATAAGAGCTGAATAGAAAATTGACTTTCAAATAGAAGACTCAATAGAAGCACAAAAAGGTAATCATGTAAGAGAAGTCATAAGAAATTCTTTACCTTTCTATATGGGAAGATGATACATTTATCTTCTAAGAAGTTCATCATTATTAGAGAAGTTACAAGGATTCTACATAGAAGGAGGATGTGGGAGTGAGTTGATTATGTTTGGATAATACAAAAATAATGGATAGGTGAGAAAGAGGGATGCCCTGGGAGAAGAGAGAAGGGAGGAGGAAAATGGGGGAAATTATCTCACATAAAAAGAGCACACAAGGAAGAGATTTTACAGTGGAGGGGGAAATGGTGTGTGTGTGTGTGTGTGTGTGTGTGAATTCTTGAACCTCACTCATATCTAAATTGGTTCCAAAAGAGAATATACACATATATATTTCCTATATATATATATATATGTATACACACATACACACACACACACACACATGCATTCAACTTATAATAAAAATCTATCTTAGCAAAAAGGAGAGAAAAGGGATAAGAGGAAGTGGGAAGTGAAAAAAGGGAGGATAGATAAAAGAAGGCAGTGGTCAGAAGCAAAACAGATTTTAAAGGAGGGACAGGATAAAGAGACAGTTAGAAGAAAATAGGATGGAGGGAAATGCAGAGTTCATAATCAAAACTGTGAATATGAATGGGATGAATTCATCCGTAAAATGGAAGCAGATACCGGAATGGATTAGAAACCAAATATGTTGTTTATAAGAAACACACTTGAAATGGAGAGACACATGCAGAGAAAATAAAGAGCTAGAGCAGAATCAATTATACTTCCATTAAAGTAAAAAGGGCAAGGGTGGCAATCATTATCTCAGACAAAGCAAAAGCAAAAGCAAAAGTAGACGTAATTAAAAGGTATAAGGAGGGAAACTACATCTTGCTAAAAGGTACCATAGACAATGAAGTAACACCAATACTACACATCTATGCATCAAATGGCATAGTGCCCAAATTCTAAAAGGAAGAATTCAGTTAATTATAGGAGGAAATAGACAGCAAAACTACACTTGTACAGATCTCAACTTTCTATTTTCAGAGTTAAATAAATCTAACTGTAAAATAAATAAGAAATAAATAAAGGAGATGAATAGAATCTTAAAAAAGCTAGATATGATGGACCTCTGGAGAAAACTGAATGGAAATAGAAATTAGAATACCTTTTTCTTAGCTGTATATGGTATGTTTATAGAAATTGACTGCATATTAGGGCATAAAAACCTTGCAGCCAAATGAAGAAAAGAAGAAATTTTAAATGCAATCTTTTCAGACCATAATGCAATAAAAATTACATTTAATAAAGGGCCATAGAAACATATATTAAACAATCTAATCATAAAGGAAGAGCTGATCAAAGAACAAGTCATAGAAACAATCAATACTTTCATTACAGAGAATGACAACAGTGAGACAATATACCAAAGTTTATGGGATTTAGCCAAAGCAGTAATTAGGCGAAACTTTATATCTCTAAATGCATATATTAATAAAAGGGAGAAAGAACAGATCAATGAATCAGTCATGCAACTAAAACACTAGAAAAAGAACAAATTAAAAATCTCCAATTAAATACCAAAATGGAAATACTGAAAATGAAAGGAATGATTAAAAAAATTGAAAGTAGAAAAACCAGTAAACTAATAAATGAAATTAGGAGCTGGTTTTATGAAACAAAAACAAACAATAAAATAGATAAATCACTGGTTAATGTGATTTTAAAAAAGAAAGAAGAAACCAATTTACCAGCATCAAAAATGAGAAGATTAAAAGCACCACCAATAAAGATAAAACTAAAGCAATTAGTAGGAGTTATTTTGCCCAATTATATGCCAATAAAACTAACAATCTAAGTGAAATGGATGAATACTTACAAAAATATAAACTGCCCAGATTAATAGAAGAAGAAATAGAATGCCTGAATAATCTTCTCTTAAAAAAAGAAATTGAACAAGCCATTAATAAGCTCCCTAAGAAAAAATTAATTCACTTTACATGCAAATTCTACCAAACATTTGAGGAAAAATTAATCCCAATACTGCATAAACTAATTTGAAAGAAGCTGTGAAGGAGTCCTACCAAATTCCTTTTATGACACAAATATGGTTTTTTATATTTATGTTTATTTAATAATTTAGTTTAATTTTAGTGATTTCCACAAGATTTCGAGTTACAAATTTTCTCCCTGTTTCTACCCTCCTGCCCAATCCAAGATGGCATATATTCTGATTGCCTAATTCCCCAGTCAGCCTTCCCCTCTTTCACCCTACATCCCCCCCCACCCATCCCCTTTCCCTTTACTTTCTTGTAGGGCAGGATAGATTTCTATGCCCCATTCCCTATATATCTTGTTTCTCAGCTGCATGCAAAAAACAACTTTTTAAATATTTTTTTAAGCATTTTCTTTTAAAACTTTGAGTTCCAAATTCTCTCTCCTCTTCCCTTCCCACCCACCCTCCCTAGGAAGGCAAGCAATTCAACATAGATCACACATGTATCATTATGCAAAACACTTCCACAATGCTCATGTTGTGACAGGCTAACTATATTTCCTTCCATGCTATCCTGTCCCCCTTTATTCAATTTTCTCCCTTGACCCTGCCCCTTTTCAAAGGTATTTGTTTTTGATTACCTCCTCCCCCATCTGCCCTCCCTTCTGTCATCCCCCCCCTTTTTATCCCCTTCCCCTTACTTTCCTGTGGAGTAAGATACCCAATTGAGTGTGTATGTTATTCCCTCATCAAGTTGAATCCGATGAGAGTATGGTTCACTCATTCCCCCTCACCTGCCCCCTCTTCCCTTCAAACAGAACTGCTTTTTCTTGCAACTTTTATGTGAGATAATTTACCCCATTCTATCTCTCCTTTTCTCCCTCTCTCAATATATTCCTCTCTCACCCCTTAAATTTATTTCATTTTTTTAGATATCATCCCTTTATATTCAACACATCCTGTGCCATCTGTCTATATTCCCTTCAACTCCCCTAATACCGAGAAAGTTCTCATGAATTATACACATCATCTTTCCATGTAGGAATGTAAACAAAACAGTTCAACTTTAGTAAGTCCCTTGTGATTTCTTATTCTTGTTCTTTTTCTTGATTACCTTTTCATGCTTCTCTTGATTCTTGTGTTGGAAGGTCAAATTTTCTATTCAGCTCTGGTCTTTTCACTGAGAAAGCTTGAAAGTCCTCTATTTTATTGAAAATCCACATTTTGCCTTGGAGCATGATACTCAGTTTTGCTGCGTAGATGATTCTTGGTTTTAATCATAGCTCCACTGACCTCCGGAATATCGTATTCCAAGCCCTTTGAACTCTTAATGTAGAAGCTGCTAGATCTTAGGTTATTCTGATTGTGTTTCTACAATACTCAAATTGTTTCTTTCTGGCTGCTTGCAGTATTTTCTCCTTGATCTGGGAGCTCTGGAATTTGGTGACAATATTTCTAGGAGATTCCTTTTTGGGATCTATTTGAGGAGGCTATCTGTGGAGTCTTTCAATTTCTATTTTACCCTCTGGTTCTAGAATATCAGGGCAGTTCTCCTTGATAATTTCTTGAAAGATGATAGCTAGGCTCTTTTTTTTGATCATGGCTTTCAGGTAGTCCAATAATTTTTAAATTATCTCTCCTGGATCTATTTTCCAGGTCAGTGGTTTTTCTAATGAGATATTTGACATTGTCTTCCACTTTTTCATTCTTTGATTCTGTTTTATAACATCTTGATTTCTCATCAAGTCACTAGATTCCACTTGCTCCAATCTAATTTTTAAGGTGGTATTTTCTTCAGTGGTGTTTTGGACTTCCTTTTCCATTTGGGTAATTCTGCCTTTCAAGGCATTCTTCTCCTCATTGGCTTTTTGGAGCTCTTTTGCCATTTGAGTTAGTCTATTTTTAAGGTGTTGTTTTCCTCAGTATATTTTTCAGTATTTTTTTGGGTCTCCTTTAGCAAGTCATTGACTTGTTTTTCATGGTTTTCTCGCATCCTTCTCATTTCTCTTCCCAATTTTTCCTCTACTTTTCTAACTTGCTTTTCCAAATCCTTTTTGTGCTGTTCCATAGCCTGAGACCAACTCATTTTTTTCTTGGATGCTTTTGTTGTAGGCTCTTTGACTTTGTTGATTTCTTCTGTCTGTATGTTTTGGTCTTCTTTGTCATCAAAGAAAGATTCCAAAGTCTGAGACTGAATCTGGGTGCGTTTTCACTGCCTGGCCATGTTCCCAGCCAACTTACTTGACCCTTGAGTTTTTCAGCAGGGTATGACTGCTTGTAGAGTAAAGAGTACTTTGTTCCAAGCTTGAGGGGATGCGCTGTTGATTTCACAGCTATTACAGCCAGCTCTGCCACACCAGCACTCCTCCTTCCCCAGGAAGCCCCAACCGGGACTGGACTTAGATCTTCAGCAGGCTCTGCACTCCTGCTCTGATCTGCCACTTAATTCCTCCCACCAGGTGGGCCTGGGGCCAGAAGCAACTGCAGCTGTAGCTCTGTAGCTGCCCCACCTCTGCTGCCCCCCGGGTGCTGGCTGAACCGCAAACTCTATCACCCTGCCCCCAGCAGCTTTTCCCACTAACTTTCTCTGTTGTCTTTGGTGTTTGTGGGTTGAGAAGTCTGGCAACTGCCACAGCTCACTGATTCAGGGCGCTAGGGCCCGCTCTGCCTGGCTCCTGGTCTGGTTGGTCCGCGCGACCCATGCTGGGCTCTGCTCTGCTCCCAGCTCCGTGCACGATAGACCTCACCCAGCAACCATCCAGGCTGTCCTGGGCTAGAGCCCTGCTTCCCTCTGATATTTTGTGGGTTCTGCAGTTCTAGAATTGGTTCAGAGCCGTTTTTTATAGGTTTTTGGAGGGACTTGGCAGGGAGCTCACACTAGTCACGGCTTTCTGGCTGCCATCTTGGCCTCCTCTACTTCTCTTGCTTGATTTTCCAAATCCTTTTTGAGCTCTTCCATGGCCTGAGACCAATTCATATTTTTCTGGCAGGCTTTTGATGTAGGCTCTTTGACTTTGTTGACTTCTTCTGGCTGTGTGTTTTGATCTTCTTTGTCACCAAAAAAGGAATCTAGAGTTTGAGTTTGAGTCTGAGTTCGAGTCTGAGTTCATTTTCACTGCCTGTTCATGTTCCCAGTCATCTACTTGACCCTTCAACTTTTTGTCAGAATATGGCTGCTAGTTGAATGGAGAGTATTTTGTCCTAAGCTTTAGGGTTCAAGCTCTGCTGTTTTCAGAGCTACTTCTCTTCCACCATCACCCCAGGCTCTGTCCCAGCGGCACTCCTCTTCCCCCAGGAACTGCCAATCAGGACCGCAATCCAGATCCAAGCAGGGCACAGCAAGAGAATCTGCCTTTGTGCCCACAAAGTGCTCCTTGCACTCCCAGTCTGATCTGGTGCTAGATTCCTCCCAGTGTGTGAGCCAGGGACTTGGTAAGCGGCTTCCCCCTAACCTGCTCTTTGGTGTTTATGGGTTGAGAAGTCTGGTAACTGCCACAGATCACTGTTTCATGGCCCTAAGGCCTATTCCAACTGGCTGATTCTGGGTCTGGTCTGTCCCGGTAGGGCTCATGCTGGGCTGCCCTCTGCTCTCAGCACCATGTGATAGATCCTTCCTGGTGATCATCCAGACTCTCCTGGACTGGAGACCTGTTTCCCTCTGCTATTTTGTGGGTTCCACAGCTCTAGAATTTGTTCAGAGCCATTTTTACAGGTGTTTGGAGGGATTTGGGGGAGAGCTTAAGCAAGTGCCTGCTTTCCAGCCACCATCTTGGCTCTGCCCCACAACAAATATGGTTCTGATACCTGAACAAGGGGGAGATCAGCAACAGAAACAGAAAACTACAGACCAATTTGCTTAATGAATATTGATGCAAAAAAATTAAAATACTAGCAAGGATATTACAGTAATATGTCACAAAAATCACACACTGTGACCAGGTGAGGAACATAGGACTGGTTCAATATTAAGAAAACTATCAGCAGAATTGACGATATCAATAATAATAGCAAAAGAATTATATAATTATATCAATAGATACAGAAAAAGCCTTTGACAAAATACAATGCTCATTCTATTAAAAACATGAAACTAGATAGGAATCAAGGGAACCTTTCTTAAAATGACAAGAAATATTTATTTAAAACCATCAGCAAGCCTTATCTGTCAAAGGGATAAACTAAAAGTCTTCCCAATAAGATCAGGGGTGAAGCAAGGATGTGCATTATCACCATGACTATTCAATATTGTACTAAAAATATTAGCTATAGCAATAAGAAAAGAAAAATAAATTGAAGGAATTAGAATAGGCAATGAGGAAACAAAACTAACATTCTTTGCAGAGGACATGATATTATAGTTAGAGAACCCTCTAAAGAATAAACTAAAAAACTAGTTGAAACAATTAACAACTCAAACCAACAACAGTAAAGCTACAGAATGTAAAATAAACCCACATAAATCATAAACATATCTATATACTACCAACAAAATCCATTGAGTGAAAGGGTGGCAAGATCCAGGGTACTGGGCCAAGGGTGGAGGGCAGGCAATTGCTCACAATCATTCCGTTAATTTTAAACTCTACTAAGGACAAGGAGCATAGCTGTGGGCCTGGTACTTCTTTGAGAAAGTTCTGACATCTCTTGGACTGAGCTTGAAATCTCTGCTGGAGATGGGGCTGGCTCCCTTTGTACAACTGACTGGGGAGTAGGGCTAGGAGTGAAGCACTGTCTGTATCAAGTGGCCTGTTCTTTCTAATGAAGGGTGAATGAAATAAACAATGTGAATTTTCTACTTATGTACTATATTTAACTGTTGGAGGAGAAGTGTACTGTGGTAAATAAATCAAATCTTTTGCTAAAGAAAAAGCAGCAGGGAGAGATAGAAAAAGCACATTTAAAATAACTGTAGACAATGTAAAATACTTGGGAGTATATGTGGAAGGCAAACTCAGGGATCATATGAACATAATTACAAAACATTTTCACACAAATACAGATCTAAACAATTGCAGAAATATTAATTGCTCATGGGTAGGCTGAGCCAATATAATATAAATGACAATTCTACCTAAGTAAATTTATTCATTCAGTGTCATACCAATCAACTCTCAAAAAAAATTTTATAGAGCTAGAAAATATAGTAACAAAACTCATTTGGAAGAAGAAAAGGTTGAGAATATCAAGAGAGTCAATGAAAAAAAATGTGGAGGAAGGCAGCCTAGCAGTTCCAGACTTCAAACTATATTACAAAGCAGTAATCATAAATCATAAAAATGATCTACTAATGGTTAAGAGATAGAGTGATGGATCAATAAAATAGGTTAGATATAGAAAACATAGTAGTAATTTGATTAGACAACTGCAAATTAAAACAATTCTTGAGATACTACCTCACACCTATCAGATTGACTAACATGACACAAAAGAAAAATGACAAATGCTGGAGGGGATATGGAAAACCTGGGACACTAATACATTCTTGATGGAGTTGTGAACTTGTCCAACTATTCTGGAAACAATTTAAATCTATGCCTAAAGGGCTATAAAATTGTGCATACTCTTTGACCTAGCACTACCACTACTAGGTCTATATCCCAAAGAAATCAAACAAAAGGGAAAAGGATACATATGTACAAAAAAAATTGAGGCAGCTCTTTCTGTGCTGGCAAAAATATTGGAAACTGTGGAGAAACTGATCAATTAGTGAATGACTGGTGTTGTATGTTAATGTGGTTATGGTATATAAACGTGATAGAATATTGTTGTACTATAAGAAATGATGAAGGGAATGGTTTCAGAAAATCTTGGGAAGACTCATACGAACTGATGCAAAGTGATGTGAGCAGAACCAGAACATTGTACACAGTAACAACAATATTGTCAGGATGATCAAATGTGAAAGACTTAGCTATTCTAATCAAGGCAATGATCCAAAACAATTCCCAAAACCTCATAATGAAAAATGCTATCCACCTCCAGAGAGATAGCACTGATGAACTCTGAATGCAAACCGAAGCATACTTTTTTTACTTTCTTTTTTTCTGTGCTTTCCTTTGAAACATGTCTAAAATGGAAATTTATTTTTCATGACTTCACATGTAGAATTGATATCAAATTATTTGTCTTATGAAGGAGAGGAAAGGGGTCAGAGGAAGGGAGAGTACTCACAATTTAAAAAAATGGCTTTTAAAAATGTTTACATGCAATTGGGAAATATTTAGTGAAATAAAAATAATTTTTTAAAAACTTGAGGTAGGCCGACTACAGCCAGTTTCAGAGTATTCACACAAACTCTGGTCCTCAGGTCTCTCAAAGTGTACTTCATGTGGAAATGCTATCTTAAAAAGTTGATGGGGTTTATGCATGCAACAGACCCTTATTAGATAGGGATAGTAAGTGAAGTCATAATATGACTGACACACTCATTCCAGGAATTAGATTGGATTGTCATACTTCCAAATCTAGAAAAGGTGAGAAGATATACACAGCTGGGCAGTATTGCCAGTGATAAAGAGATAGCAGGGGAATAAAGTGAATCACAGCTGGAGCTAGGCATAGCTGTAGTGGGAGACTGAGGCAAAGGTAACTACCAATAAGGACAGCTGGACCCCAGCATATGAATTATGGAAAAATATCTGGTTTTCTGCAAAACTACAAAAGACAGAAATTTCATAAATCTTGACATTTTAAAAAGAAAATCATTAGTAATATAAACTAGTCATTATTCAGAATTTTAAAAATCTTACCTCTTGAAATATTTTCCTAATGCATTGAGTTTTAAGTTGTCTTTCTTTTATCCCAACTACTGCATCCCCATCCCCTTCTATTCTCCATTGACATTTAATTCTTAAAACTTTGTATAAGCATGTCTGACATGGTTATTGTGGTCATAGACTTTATTTTACTTTATTATAAATATTTGTTACAAGACAGGGCTTCCAAACATGAATGGAGGGGAACATTAGGGAGTAGTGATAAATACATTTGAAAAATGAGGACAAAAATTAAACATTTTTAAATGCACAAAAGAACACAGAAAATATGCAGAATGGGATGCAAATAGAGCAATTTTGGTACTCTCTTGTTAAATTATACAGACATATATGCATATGGTTTTGTTTATGTACACATTTCTTTAAAAATATATAGGCATAACAACTTTGCAGTTTTTAAAATATAATCTTTTTAATTTTTTTCTTTTTGTTTCTCAGTGATTAAGTTTACAATAAAAAGAAAAAAAAATAAAACATTTAAAAGACTCAACTTATTTAGAAATTTATTTTATCTGATGCCAATTATGCAGAAAACAACTAAAACAACTGAAAACCAGGAAATAAAAAAGGAGGGCCTATGAGCTGTCAAAATGCATGTGACTAGAGAACTCCTAAGACCCTCGCTCAGAAGCTATTTACTTTTTTACTTTACCTGCTTGAGTCAAATGCGTTGAAATTTGTGCAAAGTGACAGCTAGCTCTAAGAGTAAGGAGGAGAAGGAGGAAGGAAGGAAAGAAGGAAGGAAGGAAGGAACGAAGGAAGGAAGGGAGGGAGGGAGGAAGGAAGGAAGGAAGAAAGAAAGAAAGAAAGAAAGAAAGAAAGAAAGAAAGAAAGAGAGAAAGAAAGAAAGAAAAGCAGAAAAGCTAATGGAGTAGAGTCATTCAGTATAAAGGCAAAGAACCTCACTAGCACCCGAGGGCACTACAGTAAAGCAAATAAAATAATTGACAAGAGACTTCCAAAAAAATAATATGTTTGACATCTCTGTTTCAATCACTTTTTTTGAAGATTAATTTTTTTTCAATGTACTGTTAGGTACTGACATGAAACAATACAGAATTCCTACCCCTCAGGGAGATTATAGTCTAATGGGAGGGATAAGACAATAGTTAAATAATGAAATCACGTAAACCAGTAATTGTCTCAGAAGTAAAAACTGCAGTGAGATATGAACGGAACATTGAATCTGCACTCAGAGGATATGGATTTGCATTCCAGTTTTATCACTTACTACCATTTGCTACCTACATGACTTTGAACAAATAGCTGCAGCTCTTTTTGGACCAGTTTCCTAATCAGTAAATTGAAATTACTAAACACAAGATGACCTCTAACGTCCTTTGATCTCTTGACCTGAGTTGGGCTTTAAAGGATGGAGAAAATTTCAGAGTATGGCCATGAAGGTAGGATACCATTCATGGTAGTGTACACAACAGCATGGAGGCAATAAAAAGCAAGATGAGCTCAGGATAAAGCAAGCAATCCATTTTGGGTGCATAAAGGAACAGGTATATGTAAAACTAGGTTGTGGAGAATGTAAGGTAGAATTTTACTAACTGTAGGGCACAAGACCCTAGGTGGGTGGATGGTGGTGGTGATGGTTGAAATCAGCGAATCACTCACTAAAATCTTTTGGTATCTTCAAATACAAGTCTCTCCAAAATATATTAATTTTTCAATGAAAATCATGTTCAGGTCAGTTAACTAAAACAAAACTAACATTGTGAATTTGCTTCAAATATGTAGGGCTTATAGAAGGGGCATATGTTCAGCTTTGGGTATTGGGACCTGGCAAAATTTGGAGATACCTTCCCTTTCCTCCTCAATATTTGAGTTGCTCCTTAGGGTTATGGGTGCATATCTACCCACTATCACTGGAAGACAAGTCATGGAGGGGTTTCCCTTATCAAAACTCTTGCCTTTCCATGCTGTAGAGGAAGTTGCAACCTACTGTTCGAGGGAATAATTGGGTGCTTAATGGCAGTTGTATATTCTACATGGATAAATAATATCCCTTCACCCCCCACCCCATCCTGAAATGCTGTGGGTCAGGCCATAGTCCATGCCAATTCCTTTGGACATGTGGTCTATAAAGCTTTTCCTGTGGTCAGGCACATGGGTACCAATGCTCAGTGATCCCCTCTGGTGTTAGCCACTCAGGTCACTCATGATTGCCTATTGTGTGAAGGCCATTGTTGTAGCCAGAAGGGATTGTTGAATGCTGAAGTCACATTTGTGCCCATTTGAGGAACAGATTAACAACACCATGCCTTTTCTCCACTTCTAGCCCCATGGACCTGGCATGACCTTAATTAGAAGTTTAAAGGCAGCGAGGGAGGGAGGTATATTGTGGAACTTAGGACTATTCTGTTGTTCTGCTTTGCCCATCAGAGTAACTACAGAGTTGTGGAAAGAGTGCTGGCTTTGAAATTGGAGAGGTTGGATTCAAAGCCTGCATTTGCCACAAAGTCACTTGACCCTTCCGGACCTCAGGTTAATCAACTGTAAAATGAGGAACTTGGACTAGATGGTTTTCTGTCTCTAAGCCTATGATCCTGTGATAGTGAATGTATCACAGTGATTATATTGCTTAAAAGTTTTCTTTTATTAATATTTGCTTTATAAAACGATAATAGAGGCTTTATTTTATATAAATAAAATATGAGCAAGGAAACTTGCTTGCATAAACTGTTGTTTGAAAAGTGTTGGGGAAGGACAGTTTTTTTAGGGGATGCCACTACTATATAAAATTTGGAAATTACCTAGAATATAGTCTCCTCAAACCCAAAAACAAGTTCCCAAAGTGGGCAATGCTGCCCCCTGGGGGGTGCTGATTCAGGGGGGCAGTAGTAGCTTCCGGTGCAATTGGGGGAATTGAATAAAAATAAGGGGGCAGTGGAAGCATAAAGAAAGAAGAGAAAAAAATTTTGAAAAAATGTTCATACATGTTTCATCTCTTGTGTAACAGAGTTAAAGTTGCAGTAATTACATTATTTTCCAAATAAACACACAAAATGCAAGTTATACCTAATCAATGGTCAAGTCTAACAACGAGTCTTAACATGCAAGTACTGGCAAGAGAGCATCATTGTCAGGAAGTCAGTCTATTATGTGTTGGCAGGAATATGTGCGTGTATTGGCTTGTTTACAGTATGGTACTATATGGTTACATGATGCAATATTGTGTCATCAAAATTTCAATGAAGGAAAAAATCTACAACTTTATGAGAAATTATTAAATTTAAGATGTATCATTTTTTAAGGAAAATTATCACTTTTCGAAATGACGCAAATTTTTAAAAAACTGTTAAAGGATTAAAGAAAGTAGATTTCCAGGGGGGTGCTAAGTAATTTTTTTAAAAGAGGGCAGTAGACCAAATAAATTTGGTAACCTCTGGCCTAAATAGTATGAATTTTAATTGGTAGGCAATAGGGAGCTGCTGTAAACTTCTGAGCATAGAGAATAACGGTCAGATCTGTACACTAGGAAGATGAATATCATCTATATGCGAGATGGCTGGGAGAAAGGAGAGACAGGAGAAGGGAATATTAGGAAGCTATTATGGTAGGTAATCACAGTCTGCACTGGGTAACAATAATATAATTAAAAAAGAGGAAATAGATGAAAGAAAGATGGGGGGATTAGAATTGCTGGGCTTTGGCAATTGATTTGACTATGAGTGCAAGGGAGAGCAAAGAATCAAAGATATTGCCAAGTGGTTAAATATGGTGACTTGGAGAATGATTGTGTTGTCAACAGAAATAGGAAAGATAAGAGGCACTGTGGAATTGGAGGAAGAAGATGAATCAGATTTGTGACATTTTGAGGTAAGGGTGATGGTATATGATTACAGTGAATATATGTGGCAAAAAGTCAGAAATATGGGACTGAAATGATGCTAGCAAGGAAAGAAAATGCATAACACACCACAAATATTTTCATCTAAAATAATTAAAATTATAAAAAAACATTTGTATGCTTAAAGGAGTAAGCTTCAGTAATACTTATTTGTAATAGCCTTAAACATAATAAAGCTGAACAAATATTTTGTTGTTGAGTGATTTTTCAGTCATGTCCTACTCTTTGTGACCCCATTAGGGGTTTTCTTGGAAAAGATACTTTAGTAGTTTGCCATTTCCTTTTCCAGCTCATTTTACAGGTGAGGAAACTGAGACAGAGTTAAGTGACTTGCCCGGAGTCACACAGCTACTAAGTGTCTGAGGCCAGATTTGAGCTCATGAAGATCAATATCCCTGATTCCAGCCCCAGCACTCTACTCATTGAATTACCTAGCTACTTTCCCCACCCCTCACCCCCAACAAATATAGTGATTCCATTAATTTCCCACATTTAAGACAGATTTGCACTTTTGTGAACATCTAACAATTATTAATTCAAAGTTAAGATGTAGACAGTTTTGGGAATTACATTAAATTCTCAATACTTTCAGTCAAAGATCTTTGAAAATCGGGAAACATATGAAATATAATGTTCCAGTTCTCTGAGACAGAAGTCTAACTATGATCATGATGTCTTCCAAGCACACCCCCCTTCTCCCTGTCTCTCTCTCTCACTCCCTCCTTCTCCCCCTCTCTCTTTCTTCCCCCCTCATAAGTTTTATAAGACTTTCACCAAATATGTGTATTTCTTGATAGTGAATTTTTTTAGTCACTCTTTATTATCAATTTGGAAAATTTTGTTGTTTATGTTAGAGAAGGAATAAGTATATAAGTTCTACACCCACTCAGATTGAACACAGAAGGCCAAAACTTCTTGATTGAATCAATCAATCAGAGGCATGAAATGTCCTAGCTTTCTATTGAATAAAACAATCAATTAAAGATGTAGGATAGGTGTGAACACAGGAAATATATTGGGACAGGTGAAGAGCTGTTCACATAGTGATGGCCATGGAACTTAAAATAATAATCTAGTATAGAATCTAGTATCCCAGTTGTAGGTCAGCCTAGCCATAGAGTAGCTTCAACTAAGTCCATGAGAGGGGAGCTCATAGGTGAGTGGGATAGAGAGAGTGTCTGTCTCCCACACCCCTGACCAGAGTGACCTTGTGAACTTTTGAGGGTTGGAAGATGTGAATGTTTAATTAGGTATTGGTAGTGGTGTCCCTGGAACAAAGTGGATGATTTGAGGAAATACAGGACTCTACAAGAAGATCAAAAGAAAGCTATATAGACATATACTGCATGTATACATATGCACACATATATGCGTGTGTGTATGTATGTATATAATGGGGAAATTTATGAGGGCCCCACAAAGAAGAGGACTTTTAGCAAACAAGAGTTGTGAATTATGTCTTTGTCACATGTGATCTCTCTAATTTTGAGCACATTTCCCCCTTGATTCCATTTATATAGTTGTGGAAGCATATGTCCTTGGTTTGGGGGAACATTTTGTATACACTGTTCTCACTATACTGCCTTAGGAAGTTCCAGTTTCTAAAAAATTATTTAACTCAGTCATCAAGCATTTATTAAGTATTTAGTGTATGCCATATATTGTGCTAAGTGCTGGGAATATATAATGGCAAACAAAGTGAGAGTTTTTGCTGGTTTTTTTTGGAGTACTTCTCAGCACTAAGGCAATCAAGTGCCTTTGATTGAGTCTTGCCTTTGTTTGAGAGTCTTTGATTGAATCAAGAGTCCTTGACTGGAAACAGTGTATATACTCTGAGGTTAGCATCTTGCTTTGGGGATCACTCGTTGGAAGAGTATTCATGTGATTTGGCCAGACGAGACTCTGGGTAGCCATTAAGCAGCGACCCCCCTCCCCTCAACTTTGAAAACCCAGATGTTGGTGCTTCTCTCTCTGGTAACTATGTCTGTATTTCTATGGTCAGACAGTTAGAAGCCTGTCTGTTGATTTGTGCTATTTTCTCTTTTTGTAATTTCTGTTTGTATTTGCTCTGAAGTTGAGGGTGCTGACTTTTTCCTCTGAACTGAATGAATTATATATGTATATTTAATTAAAGTAAGATTGTTAACCCCTTAAAGTTACTTTCCTTTAGAAAAGCATATCAGAGAATCTGTGCTAACAGCCCTCCTGTATGCTAGTGTTATTGGCCTTACACCTCCACAGTAGCTGCAAGTAACATTGTTGTTATAGGATACAAATAAAGGCAAAAGACGGTATGTGACCTCAATGATCTTACATTCTAAGGGAGAAAGAACACATATGAAAGGAAGCTAAAAAGGAGAGGGAAGGTATACAGTAAGGGAACTTGATAGAGAAGTCCAGTAGTAGCAACCAAGTAGGAAATGAAGAGATGGCTGGTCAGATACTTTCCATAAATGGAGGTTCTGGGAAGAGCTCTCCACCCTTTAATTAGAGGGAGGCATCCCAGGGACAGTAGGTACTGATGGGATATGAATCATCTTCTTTCTGCATAGAGTGATGAATGGACTGAAAAATATATAATTAATACAATTCATTAAGATGGAAAATAGGCATCAGATAGCATGTGAAATCCCTTTAGGGGAAGAAAAAGTTTTATGTAAATATGAGATATGAGGCAAGGTCAATTTTTCCCTGTTTTGAGTTATTTGTATTTCAACTACAATTTACACATGAAGATGTCATAGGGTTTCTTTTTTCCACTCCTCACCACCTCATAACAAGGGAAAATTGAAGTTCACAGGGAACACATGTTTTGATAAATGGATTGTTTCCTACATTAGGAAGTAGGTGGACTTATGCATCAACCTGTGGGCTATGAATGTGACTGACCTTTCCCTGTTCAGGAGGGCAAAGTCTCCCCTGGGAAAAACCTGAGGAACAGCACAAATCAAGGAGACCTTGACAAGTAGGTGATATTCCTTCACACAAGCTTGAACCTGTGCGATTCTCTCTTCTATTTTTTCAGCCTTCCCAGAAGTAACTGAAGTAATAAAAGAGACATATGTAAAAAATCTTCTACAAAGGAGGACCCTAAAGGTTTTCCTCTGTTCAGTTCTCCACTAATTTGTTTAAGGACACAAAGCACAGAGAAACTTTCTTATCCAACAGCAAAGAGCAAACAGCCCTGGAGCTGAGCCAAGTCACCACTTACTGACACATGCAAGACACTGAGGGGGGAAAGCAATTTCTCCACACATTACGGCAGTGAGAAGGCAAGGCTGCATAGGGCTAAGGATCACCTCTTACCCTTGGTACTATACAGCTTGTATGCCTATGATCCATTTACTTGCTAGTAAACTACCTACCAAATTACTTTGTATTAATATTGTGTGTTTGTATACAATATTCAAGTGCATATGTACATATATGCATTCATGTGTTTGTACATATATTTGTATATACATCTGCATACGCATATAGGTATACATTTCCCTGTCTGGGGGTGTGCTATCCTCCATCCCACCACATCACATCCTCCTGCCCATGTAAGTTCCTTGAGGGCAAAATCTTTCACTTATATCTTTGCATCTCCAGTGCCTGGCACACAGCAGGCACTTACTAAATGGTTGTTAGATGAATGAGTGGATGAGTGAATAAATGCCACAAGATTTTCTCCCAGATTCATACCTCTCCTTTTCACAAAACCATATCAGAGTTCCAACTCTCCTCAACTTTTAATAAAGCAGATGTTTTCTGAGAGCCAATTGTTGTTGGCATCTTTGCACACTTTGAGTCACTTAAGAGTAAAAATTCAGGAGAATTGTTTGGTTTTCTTGGCCAGTCAAAATGAGCTGTGTTTCCCTTGACTTACTCTCCTTTCTTTTTTTTCCCCAGCTGCTATTCAAAATGCCCAATCAATTGCAGTCTTTTTCAGAAGGCTCACTGCCAACTCACATAGCTTTTTAACTATCTGACTCATGGGACATTCCTTTTTCTATAAATTTCTCTTCTAAAATTGTCAATCCCTAAAGTAGAAAATTCTTGAGGGAAAATTTATACTGAATTTTTGAGGTAGAAAAGACATCAGTAGTCAGCCAGGACACCTTGTGCCCGACCAAGATCCTTTCTAGAACTTTGTTAACAAGTGGTCTTTAAGTACCTCTTTGGAAACCTCTAGCAAGCATAGAACCCACTATTTTCTGAGGCACCCCATCTCCTGGGGGATGGTGCTAATTGGTAGGAAGTTTTCCTTTATATTAAGCTGAAACCTGCCCCTCCACAACTTTGCTCAAAGTTCTCACCTCTGTGTCAACAGGGAGATGGAAGAATAAATAAATAATAGCTCACATTTATATAGTGCTTACTGGGCTGAGTGCTTTCTAGTGATCTCATTTGACCCTCATAACAACTCTGTAAGGTTGGTGCTATTATTCTCCCAGTTTTGCAGATGAATGAAATTGAGGCAAAAAGTGACTTGTCCGGGGGGCGTTAGTCAGTGTCTGAGGCTGGATTGGAGCCAAATCTTCCCCATTCCAGGCCTAGTACTTTGTCCACTACATCACCTAGCTGTCTTTATTAAGGTAGTTTATTTACAGGCCTTGTTCAGGTATGTCTATATGACTTCCAACTCTAGATCTATTGCTCTTATTATCCTAGAGAGGTGAATCTAAGGTCCCTTCCCACTCTTACTTTGTTATGCTGTCCATATCTTCATTTAAATGATAAACATGTTGATCAGAACATAGCCAGGGATTAGATAATCTGAAGCATTCTAACTAAGGACTCTCACCAAGTTCACATTGATTCACTGTATACTGTTTTCTGAATTTGGTATTTCAGTCATTTTTTGAATCAATCTAATTGAACCATCATCTAGTCTACTGCCCTCCAATTTCCCCCCAAAGATGATATGAAGCAGTTTATCAAATACTTTCCTGCAGTCTCAGTATATTAAGTCTATGGTATTTGCTTGATCTACCCTCTGCGGTTTTTCTGTTTATTTGTTTGTTTTATATGGAGATTCAGCTCTTCTGACACTATTCCTGCAGTGCCTCTGCTATATTAGTATATTTTTTCCTCTCTTACATGCTCTGATTCCATCTTCTCTGTATGTCCTTTTCACCCTGGGAGTGATCACCCTGGGAGCCATAGTGGTCTCTTTTGATAGTTCCCTCTGTGTCTCAAAATTGCTTTTTTCATGGACAAAATGATAACCCCTTATTTGACTTCTCTGCTTCCAGGTGAAAGGTATGAGGCTGGGAACTTTACACCATACTAGAGAAATGCTCTGTAGAAGGTAGCAAATGACCATGTCAGCATGCTGACCACATGGGCAGGATATCACTAACAAGTCAAGGGCAGAGTGAATGATAAAACCAAGCAACAGAGGACTGAAACTGGAATGTCTATGGAGACTAAACCATAGCCAGCAAGCAGCAATGTGCCACCCCACCACATTGACCACAAATCAATAAAAAATTAAGAGCATGATGAAAGAAACAGGTGACCTGTAAAAGAAATTTTTAAAAATGAATAAGAAGAAAATACAAAAAGTCCTGTAGAAAAACACCAGCAGGACAAAAATAGACCAAATAATCTTTCTAAAATACAGATCTGTCTATGTCACTTTTCTGATCCAAAACCCTTAATGCAGTTTGGCTATCTAAGATACAGAGTGAATTACCCAAACATATAATACCACAAGTCTTTCCCTAATGAATAAGTAGTCATTAAGTTTGAACAGTTTTCAAAATTAAAAAAATATTAACAACCATAGGAAAATCGCTCTAAATCATGGTAAGAAAAATGCTACTAATAATTAAACCTCAAGTTTTCATTCCGCACCCAGAAACTGGGCAAAAAAATGACCAAGATGGAAATAATTAATGTTGGATGGGCTATGGGAAGATAGACACAATAAATTGTTCCTAGAATTGTGAATGAGTCCACTCTAGAAAACAATTTAGCGTTAGCTGAGGAAAGTAAGTAAACTAGTCACTTTCTTTGAGCCAGAGATCCCACAGCTGTTCATTGACAGCAATGTCATATATGTATATATGTGTAAACACACATGCATACACACATAAACACATATAAACTATAATTTTAATTGTAGCACTTTTGTTGAAACAACTATTTAAAAGGTTGGTGCTTATTAGTTGAATGAAATTTAAAAGATTTGTTGAATATAAATATAGAACATCATTGTACCACAAGAAATAATGGATGTGAAAAATTCAGAGAAACTTGGGAAGACTTGTATGAAATAAATTCAACAAGGAATGCAACCTAAACATTGAGTACTACAGTTCAAACAAAAAGGTTGATAAAATAAAACTGAACACTGTGTAATTAAAATGATTGATAGAGAAGATATGAGGAAATGAATCTTATCTTCTTTCCTCACAGAGAAGCCATAGGATACTAGGAAGGGAAATCAGAGACCATAAAATTGCACACATATGCTGCCAGTGAAAGCATATGTTGTTTTTATTTAACGTTTTTCCCTTTAGTACCAAGGAAAGACTCAGTGTGAGAAGTGAAGTAGTCTTCAAAGGGTGATAACATATAGGGAAATTACTATAATAATTAAGAACAAAAGGCATTTAAAAAGAAAAGAAACATTCAGTGGTATGTAATTGCCTCTAGACCGAAATACAAACTTTACAACCTGGTGTTTAAAGGATCTCTGCAGTGTGATTCCAACTTACCTTTCTGGTCTCATTTTACTTTTTATGCCTTTAAGTGATTCTGGACTACCAGCTCTTCACGACATTCATCACTTTTGTTGTTGAGTCATTTTAATCATGTCTGGTTCTTCATGACCCCATTTGGGGTTTTCTTTGTAAAGATACTGGTGTGGTTTGCCCTTTCCTTCTCCAACTAATTTTACAGATGAGGAACTGAGGCAAATAGCATTAAGTTACTTGCCCAGGGTCACACAACTAGTAGGAGTCTGAGGTCAGATTTGAACTCACAAAGATGAGTCTTTCTGACTCCAGGCCCAGAAACTCCATTCACTATACCATTTAGTTCTCTATGCAACTGTATGAATTGTCCTTCTATTCAACCTAGCCTTTTGGAACTTTAAGGCTTAGCTCTGGTGTTGCCACTTCTGTGAAATACTCCCTAATCCACTTTGTTGCTAACTTTCATCTCAAAATACCTTGTGATCATTTATTTGTGTACCTTGTACTCTCCTTATAGAGTATGAACTATTTCATTTACGATCTTAATTTTATCTTTGGGTTCTTATCACTCGCCTTGAGGTAGGTACTTAAAAAAAATTTTGTTGAATAGAATAATCAAAAGTTGGTCCTTGATGCACTGAGAGACAGGACAAAACTATTTCAGTGGAGGATATAAGACAGGTCCAGATTGGGGATTATTTGTACAGAGAGAGGTAAGCCCAGGCAAGTTGCCACAATGATCCAAGATAAGAGGGATTAGGTCAGGATAGGGGTAAGAGTCCAAAGTGGAAATGGAAAGGCCTTGAAGGCAAACTACATCCTCTCCATAATTTTATCCAAAGTCAGTTCTACTTATAGTTATAAATGACCCATACTTAATCACCATATCCAGAGGTTTTTGAAGCTGGGAAAACAGTCAAGAATTTTGGTCTTTCTTAAATCCCTCAATCAGAGTATACAATGGACAACAATACCATATTATAAACTAATAGAAAGTCATCGAGAGCAAAATCCAGAGAATTTTCATCAGTGAATGAGACTGTCTTGGCCTGAAGAATTTCGAAAAATGGAGTCAATGACCAAGCCCTTTACAAGAAAATGAATATTCGTGAAGTGGGAATAATAGGTTTTCAGTGGGAAATTGGGGTGGGGGGAATGTTATCACTTTTCTCACTGTCAGAGGGGACAGAGTAGGGTCTGAGAACGTGGCTGATTCATTCTCCTTTTAACAGTTCATTTGAATCTATGGTCCTCCTAAGCTACATAAAGCCATGATAGATAGGCTTCCCTTTCCATACTTGCAACCAAACCTTTCTTCTCCAGAGACCCTGACACTAAACTTGTTCCTGGTTTTGCAGTCAGCAGCTAGTATTTTTTTTTCCCTCTCCATACTGGTAGGATTGGATAGAAGTTCTGGGGTCAGGACTGGGGTACGAAGGAGGCTAATTAAAGAATTATTTAACTGTACATTATCTGATCTAAAAATAAAGCAGAAAAATAAATTCTATGAGGCATATGATCCACTCCACTCTTTTCCAGATCTTATAGACAACTACCAGCATAATGGGGAGAAAAGAACTGGCGCCAAAGAATACAGATAGTACCATACGTTGAAAACTGCTCTTTAATACTCCCAGCTCCTATGTGGTTACTGAGAGCAGCTGGGGTGGTTGCTCTGCTGAATGGTTGAATCAACACTTTTTGGGAGGTGATTCTAGCCAGTATATTTAAGGGAACTCAAAAGAGGGGAGATGAGTGGCATGATTTTGGGTAAAAGTGGTTGTTACCATTTTTTGGGAGCTGGGACCCATTTTTTACATAAGTGCTATAATCAAAACATGCTGAGAATCAGCCTAAGATGTGATTCTCAGAATATTCTCTCTCTGACCAATCCTCTACCCACCTCCATTCTGAAAAGTGTACCTTCTGTGTCAGCTATGATGAGAGCTGGGTAAGTAGGGGTCATGCATCCTAAGGAAGGTTTAAATCAACTATGAATCAGAACCTGAGAATAAAAAAGAAGAACTTGTGTCTGGTCTCTAGAGATAACCTCCTTTTTTCTTTTACCGAGGCAACTTGTTGTTTGAAATGCTTGCACCAGTGCAGAAAGAAACACTTTTGGCCAGACAATGGGAGGAGCAGATGTGATCTGAGAGAAACAAAGCTTGTATGCTGGCTATATTGGTAAGAATTAAACAGCAAGAATCACATCTCAAAAATATAGAGAATCCTGTGTGACCTTTGGCAAGCTACTTAACCCTGATTGCTTTGCTTCCTCCCTCCAAAAAATATAAAGAAACAAAGAAAATTAGATTTTTAATGGGCACTACTCTCCCTCATGATACAGCAGGTTGAAAATAATGGGTCAGCTCTGGCAATGCATGATACAAAGTCCAGGACCCTTCTGTAGCAGTGGTAAGAATAACATAGGAAGGGCAACCCAAACCCATACGGATTTTCCTACTTACCTCCGTAATCCTGGGTACAAAAGACTGAAGGACTGGCCGATTGTGATCCTTGCCTCTAGAGGACAATTTTTATTTTATACGATCTTTAGGAACCATCAGTATGGGCAATATTGACTCTGGCCACAAGAGATCACAATAATCCAAAAAGGTTGTTCCCTCAACGGTAATTTAGAAAGCTTAATAAGATAATAAAAATTGAATAATTCCCTTACTCACTTCTGTCCTTCACTCATATCATACCTATCAACCTTTAATGACTTCTGAAATTAGTCTCAGGCCCATTGCAAGCTTCAAATTTACCAATCATTCATTAAGCACCGGGAGTCTGCATTGATCATTGACCTTGGTGCTGAGTGCAATACAAAGGTTAATAAAAACATGCACTCATGAAGCATCAAATCTAATAGAAGATAATAACATATACACAAATAACTGCAATACAACATGGCACTTGGATAGATAGGTGCTTGAGCTCACTAGCACAGTGCCTGACACATAGAAGGTATTGAATGTATATTTGGTGATTAAATAAGAGAGATAGGAACCAAGTGCTACCTGCAGTAGGAATAATATTGCCTTTGGGAATCAGGGAAAGTTTCCCAGAGGAAGTAATATTTGAGCTGGGTAGGATTTCAACAAGTTGTCTTCACACAGGGAGGGCATTTCAAAGCTAGCAGCCTACAAGAATAAAGGCGTAGAAATGCAACAGTAGAGGAAAGGTAGAGGAGGAATGACAAGTGATTTTCTGAGAAAATCAGTTTTATGGTTAAATCGTAGTCATCATTTGATCTGGTGCTATTCTTTTATGAAAGTATTTAAAACGAGTACTTTGATTTAAGATCATGTAAAACTATTTGCTAGATTCTTGTGATCCACATATAGGCATTACTATCCTAAATGAGATGTGACTCTACCTGGGCAAAGCATTAAAGAAGGAGACAGTTGCTTTGAAAATGTTATGTTCTACTGAACTTCCCTTTTGAGATGTTCAATACTTAAATTGTGGTTGACCAATTAAATATACTTTGGCAATCCAATCAGGTTACATAACTTTCTCGACTGTTATATATCTTTTATGACAAAGAATTAGCTTTATAGTATCCGTCTCTACTGTTTCTGCTCACGGTGAAGGGGAATATATCCAGAAGAGATGGTCTGCCATGTCTGCCATGGGAGAATTGAAAAAAAATGTTTGAATGTGGTTACATGTTATTTTCTTTTTCTTTTTATAACACTCACAAATTATTCATCAATTCAAGATTGCTTTCCTGAAAGTTATAAATAATTATTCTTGATTTCAAAACAGGCATTTGATTTTATGCTTCTCTGTTTAGAGCATTAATTCCTTGGGAGGGATTTATATTTATAATCTACCATTGTTTTTTGTTGTTTAACCCATTCAAGAATGCTTTGCTTTATGCCCTTTCACTTAGATAGAAATGGTACACAAAAATAAGAACATCTTATGTACAGAAAGCAGCTGTCAGAATATACTTATATTCCAGCAGGAGACTAGAAATTAATCTTTCAGTAGCTTCAAATCAAATTGATACTATTAAATTTTTATCCCAGATGGAATAATTTTCTTTATCACTAGTATTTTAAAAGAGCTGAGCAGTATTGTAGTTAGGCAGACCATAATCTTTATATTTTTTTTGGAGGGGAGAAGGCAGGGCAATTAGAGTTAAGGAACTTGCCCAAGGTCACACAGCTAGTAAGTGTGTCAAGTGTCTGAGATCAGATTTGAACTCAGGTCCTCCTGACTCCAGGGCCAATCCTCTACTCATTGTGCCACCTAGCTGCCCCATCTTACTTTATATTTTTAAAACTCCAAGCTCCCAAATCAAGGAAAGTGATGATATTAAATATTCATTTTAAAAATGTATCGGATTTTACAGAAATGTCACTTCATATCATATTTCAAAAAAAGTAGATATATAGCTAGAAGAGTCATAATTAAAATGGGAAGACTAGGACTTTACTGCAGGGCACCAACATTTAGAGGGTACCAAAAGCGTAGTTCCAGGCCATACTTTACCTCCATTAGCAACTCTCCTCCAAATGAATTCCGCCCCCCCCCCCACCTTCTACCCTCAGTGACAGAAGTCTCTTCCCTAGGTGTTTGTCCTATCCTCAGAGACCTCCTTCCTCCTGGTGGCTTCACACTTGCTTAGCACCTCTCATCTCACTCTGCTCTTCCCTTAGATTAAAAAAATCCTAATTATGGCCCCACAGAAAAGAAGCACCAAAGGAGAATAGCTTAATATACACAAATGTGTGTATGTATATATGTATATGTTTGCATACATATACACATAAGTTTGCATGCATCTAAAACCCAACATTTTTGAAGAATATTATTCATTGATTTAATTTGTAAAAGAAAGTTGGTGGCATTTAGAAATAGTTCACATCCTTTAGTTAACCAGTAGTACATAAGAATTTTCAAACATAATTGATTTCTTCTTACTGTTTCAATATGTTTTTATGCACCAAGGAATCTCAATTGTAAGAAGAAAAAAAAAGACTCCAATCAGTTCCTAACTATCTTAGTCTGTTTAGTAGCATGTCCTTAGGGAAAGTAGTTTTTACTTCTATAGGCCTGTAGGTAAAAGTAATTTCCAAAATAATAAGTTAGGATTGCCAGGCTTTTGGAGGTAAAAATCTCATACCTATTCATTTATCTGTTATCATGATGATATGTTGAGAGTGAAGCTGTCTCTAAGATTGCCAAATTCCAAACCCTACATATCAGCTCCTTAAATTGTACCTGGAAATGGGCTAGAAACTAGCCTAGTCTGCAATTTTGTTATTGTATATAAGAAACCCATAGCATAGTCATTCTACACTCCTCAAAGATATATACATATAATTTGAAATCTATTAATTTGAATGTTAGCATATTTCTGTATATGTGATTTCCTCTTCTTTTGAATGTTAGCATATTTCTGTATATGTGATCTCCTCTTCTTTCATGTGCATTTGTCCTGTAGATATTTTTTAGTGGATATTAACTCCCTGGAGGACAGGGACTTTATATTCTGCCTTTCTAGTACCTACTTGCAGAAGACATTATACTGTGGAATTCATAGGCCTCATTCCCGTGAATCCTCTGAAGCTTCCTCAAGGAAATTTGTAGTCACTCAAATAACTTTGGCATAGCTATCTCTACTAGGAAAATAAAGTGAATAAAAATACATATTGCCCGGATTACAATGTATAATTGTATGTATAGTTCATTGATTTAGTACAGAAATACAGACACATCTAGACAGTGATCAATCAACCAACCATCATTTATTAAGAAATGACCACATGGACTTCTGCCCAGCTCTGTACATATCCACTGCAGCAAAACTCCAAATTGTGCATTAGACTGAATGATGATGAAGAAATTAAATGCAAAGTTACAATAACTTCTTCCATTCTAAGACTGCACCATAGAATGAGCCAAAAGCTCACAGGTAAGAGGCAAGGGGGACAGCTACAACAAATCCAGCTGTGGAGCATGGTAGGCTCCTAGTAGATGCAGAGAAGGGACATCTGTAGCCTGCAAGTATCTTTGTCTAGAGGCAAATCATTCAAAATACTCCCCTGAGGAAGCTCCAGGGTAGTCAGAAGGTTCTAGGGTAGGGAATATGGCCATCCTGAGTAGTGTCAGAAGGTGGTGACCAGCAACTATGATAGTAGTGCATTGCTCTGAGCAGGACAACTGAGATGCAGAGAAGGATCTGAAGATTCAGTGCTCTGAACCTTGGAGGCACAAAAGTGTCTAATCCTGGCATGTGGAAGTCAAGGCAAAAAGGTCTAGGGAAGGCAGGGTGAGAACAAGCAGAGCCAACTAAATATTACCCCCAGGAGCACATCAGGGACTGAAGTTGACTCCAGTTACAAAGCCCCATTTCATTAACTAAACCTGGAGAGATATGTAAATAAAAAACACTGAGTAATATAAAAAATCATTACAAAACTAAATATCCTCTAAAAGCAGACAGGAAAAAATCTCCCTCTAAGATAGCAAGAAGTAGAGCAAAATCAAAACATTAATGAAAAAGTAGAAGAAAATGTAAGATATATGATACAAAAAAACAACTAACCTGAAAAAAGCTCAAGGAGAAATAATTTAAGAATCATTAAGTTATCTGGAAACCATAAAAAAAGCCTGGACACTACATTTCAAGAAATTGTGAATTAAAACAGCCCAGATTTGTCAAAGCCAGAGGGCAAAGTAAATAAAGAAATAATCTACCAATCGTTTTCTCAGAAGAATCCCAAAATAAAAAGTACAAATAATTTCAGCTCAAATCTAGAGCCTGCAATTCAAAGAAAAAATACTGCAAGAAACCAGGAAGAATCAATAAAAGTATTAAGGAATTACATTCACTGGCATAGGAGACTGAACACTTATAATATAAATGATAGGAGGTCTTGGTATACAATATACCAAAAGGCAACAGAGATAGGCTTATCACTAAGAATAACTTATCCTGCAAAGCTCAGCATCCTCCTACAGGGGGGAAGTGGAACTAATATGGAATAGAGGACTTTAAAGAAAAGATGCAAACTGAATTAGAAATTTGAAAGAGAAAAGATTTCAGAAATATCTAGAAATGTGAATTTATTTAAGCATTTGGAATAAATTGTATGACGATGCAATGCTAACATTCTAATAGGGGGAGAGGAAACAAATATATCTTCACAACCTTGATATTTTCAAAATAGAATTAAATAAAGTGGAATTAAGAAAAACAGAAGTTCTGAGGGGTTTTGGTTCTGTTTTGAGGGTTTTAAGAGAGGAAAGAGGAGGATAAATTGAATACATTTAGGGTAGTAATGAGGAAGAAAGGGGTATAACTTGTTATTTCTCATAAATGTGTTGTGTGAGAAGATTATGCAAACATTCAGGAAGGGAGGCATAGGCATCAAATGAATCTCACTTATTTGAAATGGACAAATGAAAATTGCACACAAACATGAAACAGGGAAACAAGAAGGGTTGGGGGAAAGAGTAAGTGTGAGTATTAATCCAGGGAGGGAATAGTTACAAGCAAGGCAAATTTGATGATCCTGAAGGGAAATTAGAAGTGGCAAAGAAGAAAAGAAAAGAACTAAAGTCTAAGGTGGCCCTTAGACCATTGAGGAAAGGATGAACAAACAGGAGTCTATTAATGCAATGGAATTTTATTGTTCATGAGAAGCGATAAGACTATTTCATAAAATTCTGTGCGGTGTAAAGTAAAGCATCAAAAAGTGAGTGGAACCAGAGGAACAATTTATACAAGGACAGCAACATTATGAAGAAAAACAACTTTGAAAGACTTAAAAACTATGATTAATAAAATACTATGTCTCAAGGAGACTTATGATGAAGCATCTTCCCAAAATCCTGATAGAGAGATAAGAAGCACAAAGTGCAGAGACATACACTTTTATAAGTGGCTGTTATATGGATCCATTTTACTTAACAATGCTTATTTGTTACAAGTGTTTTTTTTTTCAGTTTTTAATTGGGGTGGGGAATGGATTTGGTAGAGTAGGATTAACCACAGTGCAGTCAAAATAAAAGAATGCTAATGTACCATATTTTTTAAAAAAGCACAGAAGAGAAGGGTATGAATTTATGAATGAAAAACAGGCATCCAGATTAGTTTTGAAAATAAGATATATAATTTTATATATTCTTAAAGAAAGCATAACAAATAGAGATTTAAATGGAATAATTATTTTTGCATGGGATCTACTACATGTAAATGCCCTGTTTTGGTGATTACACTCAGAATACTTTTTTTTATAGGAAAGAAACTATGTGGTAGGCCCTGGAGATATAAAGGCAAAAGTGAGGTAGCCCCTGCACTCAGAGAGCTGACATTTACTTCTTTTAAATGCTATGACAATGTTGAAAAATTTTATGATTTAGATGAAATCTGAAATAATATTCCGGATCAACTCATATAATAAAATTATTAAAGTAATTTATCCATTTTTCTTCCCTTTATACTCACATTTATTTACATAGATAAATCATCAAGATTATCAAACCCATTCACTAAATAATAAAATCTTTTTTGGAGAGACCTTAGAAGCTATCTAGTCCAATTCCTACCTAAAACATGAGTACCATCTGTAATATTTCCAATGATGAATCCCACCTGTACTATCAGAGAGTATAGACTGCGTCTGGTAAACATTGTACTACGTGGCCCCTATCACAGGTGCCTTGCGTAAGTGGTTATAGTCCTGGGAGGTAGGGGAAAGTATGGCTTAATGATTAGTTTCTAATCCCTGTTCTGCAATTGAGTTGCTGTGTGGCTTTGGACAAGTGACTTCACATCTCTGTCCTGGTTCCCTCATCAAAGAATAATTGTGAGAAACAAGTGAGATAATTTCTGGAAAAATATAGTTCTCAAAGTGCTAGACAAGCGTAAGGTTTCCTTGTTACTTACATTTCCAGAAGTCCTACAGAGCAACAAGGCCTAAAGGGACTAATGGGGAAAAATGGCAGACATTTGAAGCATGCATTGCTGAACATTGGGCACCTGCCTTGAGATGCGCTTTGTAATGGGTCTGGTAGAGTTTGTGCGGAATCTGGTGAACTTTGTGAGGAATCTTAGAGGCTATCCTAGGACTAAGAAAGCAATACTTTTTAGAAAATTCCTACTACTTGTGGAGTAGGACTTGTGGAGTAGGACTCCCAAGCCAAAAGAGCCCTTTTGTCCTCTGTGAATGACTTCAAAATGAACTGCTCTACAGAGCACAGAGCCTCTCAATATCCTCTCCCACTTTCCAGTTTGCCTTCAATATAGGCTATCACTGAGTTGTGTTTACACATGTTTTTCTGAAGGGAAAAAAACCTTTTATATCAATGCTATTAATTGAGAGGATCTACTATCCACTTACAGAAGTGGTACAAGTATTCAAGGTCAAAAACCGACAAGGTACATACCTCGCCAACACAAGTCCCCTAACTCTGCCCAGTTGCATTTGAAATAGAGCCAAAACTGTGAAGAAAAAAAGATCCACTCTGAGAACTTAATGAGCGCAATTTGTCAACAATTTCACACACCATTTGCCTAGAATCTTTGAACAGAGTGCTTCCCCAATGTATCCTTTCCCCAAGTGAACACTACGTTGTCTGCATTTTAGTGATTCATTAATCATCTTTTTTTCACTGAAAGTGAGGGCCTGGGGATTACAAAATCTAGAAGCAAGTGAAGTCTTGGGAAAATGAAAACACATAGTGTCAAATGATCTTGAATGTCTGTATAGAATCCTGATTTTACTGCCACCATTGAAAATCCCCCACAAAAAACCGTACTCTGGAAATAATTAGTTTCTCTAAGATATAAGGGCAATTTGTGACTTAGGGCCATGATGGGGGAAGGGAGGAGAAGGTAAGGCTTTTAGTGCATGTATAAGCTGCTAAGCCACCATGTATTCAGCTTATGCTACCTAAAAAAGCTCTACAATGAAAATTAGAATATATATTGGACCTTTTTTCCTGTCCTTTTAAGGATCTGTCTAGTAGTGAGATAGCTAGGTCAGAGTGTGATGGACAGTTACTTTTCTTGAATAATTTCAAATTGGTAGGAAGAAAGAGGTGGGAAATTATATGACTCTATTAAAGAGAGAAAAAAAGGAAGAAAAAAAAAAGAAAGCCAGAAATGGCATGAGAGTTTATAACTTCCTTGTAAAGACTGTTCTTTTTAAAATAATGTGAAACTCTTTGCAAATGACTCTACTTATCAAATAACCAACTTATAAACCCATTATTGTTGATTGTCAGCATATTTTTCAGAGCCAATATGCCTGAGGGACAAGTGGATGGAAAGTAATTAATAAGACCAAGAATGAGGTTTACTGAGTGTAATTGATACTGTTTGTAAATCTGGGACTCATAAAGGACTGTACCAATTGAGTGGAGGGGCTACAGATGATTTTTTGCTATTTTAGTAAAGGGAAGAGTGAAAAATTGTGTACCAACCTTTTAAAAAATTCAAAACATTTGGTGCTACAAAATTTAACCAAGAAAAAATGGTATGGGTACATTTTCTGTTATTTTTGCAATGTCAGGAACCACTTTAAAAACTGACATTCAGGCCACATCTCAGACTTAAATTGGCCACATCTACAATTCCAAATAAAGATTCTGTTCCTAAGGCAAAGCGCAATGGAGATTGGAGCATAGTTTTGGGGAATCTCCACTGCTCACAGAATCCATGAAACAAGGAAAAATAGAAGATGATCCTTAATCTTTTTCAGAATCCTTTTGCTTCCTCAGTGACAATAGCAGAGTGAAGGAAAGGTGAGTGTGGCATGCCAGGAGTCACACTGTTTTCAGATTATTTATAAATATCAGCTTAGCTGTTGGTTATGAAAGATGTGAAATGCTTGTCCAATGCCCAATGTATTGTTTTTTTTTGTTGTTTGGCCTTCATTTTCAAAAAGGACCAATAACATCACAGAGTGATATCTGGACTTGCAGGTGAATTGGATTTAAGTGAGGCAGAGTTGAACAAAGTTGTCAGCCTTCACTCTTTCTTCCAGAGTCATCAAAGTCCAGTGTTTTGTCAGTGTATTGACATCCTACTGGAAGAACTGAATCATATCAATTGTGACATTCTCACTATAATTTTTTTATACATGAAGTCATTTTAATGCAGATAATATCTGGCATTCATATAACATTTTGAAATTTGAAAATATATATTATCTTATTTTATTTCAGATATAGGTAAAGGATTTATAAGTGACATGATAGCAGGATAGTAGAGTTCTCAGTACAAAAATAGTTTTCCATTCATGAAGATACCACAGTTCAGGCTGAACAAGCTGTGATACATGAATGTAACGGAAAAGTATTGTGCTGTAGGAAATGATGAACAGGCAGACTTCAGAAAAACCTGGAAAGACGTATATGAACTGATGCTGAGTGAAGTCAGCAGAACCAGGAGAACATTGTACACAGTAACAGCCACAGTGTACAATGACTGACTTTGATAGACTTAGCTCTTCTCAGCAATGCAAGGACCTAAAACAATTCCAAAGGACTCATGATGGAAAATGCCATCCACATCCAGAAAAAGAAATATGGAGTCTGAATGGAGATCGAGGCAGACTATTTTCTTTCTTTGTTTTAGGTTTTTCTTTCTCATGGTTACTCCTATTCATTCTAATTCTTTTATACAACTTGGCTAATGTGAAAATATGTTTAATGGGAATCAATATGTAGAACCTATGTTAGATTGCATGCCATCTTGGGGAGGGGGAGGGAGGGAGGGGGAGAAAATGTAAAACTTATGGAAGTGAATGTTAAAAACAAAATAAATTAAACTTAATTTTAAAAAAGGACACACACAAAAAATACTTAAATGTATACAAAAATGAAAAAAAAATACCACAATTCAAGCTACCAAAAATATTTAGGGCTCCTCATGTTAAAGTGTGTTTTTCCCCCTCACATCCTCTTTTCAGGGGCTGCTCCCAGACTTCAAAGCTATTCGTCATACAGAATATATGGTGTCCCCTTCTTCCTTACTTCACCAACCTGTGTTTTTTTAAAATATTTTATTTTTAGTTTATGGAATGAAACAAGCATTTCCATAACATAGTACAGCATGTTCCTAAAATCTGGACACATAGGGAATTGACAGAAATGTGGAGTTATTGCATCAAGTTCACATAAATCTTGCAAAGCGCATCAACCTTTGCATCACAAATGATGGAAATCATATTGAAGATGTTATTTGTGAATATTCCAATTATACAAAAATTTCATTCATTTTATTTCTTGAAAATATGCATTTTGGCATATGTGTCCAGACTTTAGGAACACCCTGTATAATAAAAAAGATGACTGCATATGAAACTGCAAATCTATTATGTACGAATTGCTATTCTTTTTAAATATATAATAAAGTTATCATGTAAATGTCTTTTCTCCCCACTTTTTTCCTTGTGAATTAAAACAAAAGAGAGTGCCTCAATTGAAAGATTGCTTATATAGTCTTCTTAGAGAAGAAAATTAAGGGTCATAGTTCTATTGCTGGGAAAGCCCTTGTTATCTCATCTAACCCTTGCATTTTACCTAGGAATAAGTTGAGGCCCAAAGATGTAAAGTGATTTGCTCAAGGTTCCACAGTTAATTTAAGTAGCAAAACCAGAATTCAAAGCCAGTTCCTATGATTCCAAGTTCAATACTATTTCCATTACAACATCCTGCCTCCCCAGATAGTAGAATTGGTTTCAGTATGCATTCAAAATGAACAAGAAATGTAATTTAATGGGATATTTGGCCATCTTCTATTGCAGTGTTCATGACTAGTATTTGCTAAAAGGCTGCCTTGAACATACTTGAAGATTATGTGCTGTCATTTCTTGGAAAGGATGAAGAATTAGAGTCCTATGAGGACCTCAACAAAGCTTTCCTAATGACATCAATATCTAATTTGATACTCGGCAACTTCAATGCCAAGGGGGATATATGTGAGTCTGATTAAAAAAAAAGTGATTTAGGAGTAAAATGAAGAGGCCAAAGGAATATAGACTGTATACCCCAAAGTCACATGACAGTCAGTCAATTAACATTTATTAAGCACCTTCTATGTGCCAACCATTGTGCTAAGTGCTAGGGATATAAAAATGGGCAAAAGATAGTCCCTGCCCTCAAGGATCTTACTATCTAATACCTATGAATCGGGAAAATTTCCTTAGAGAAAATAATTGAAAAGATACGGGGCAGAATAAGTACCAAATAACATCACAAAAAATGAAAGTAGTTATATTTCAATAGAAAGGTTATTCTTTAATCTATCTATAGTCTTGACATGTTCCTGACTGTTAAAGATAAAAATTAATTAAAAAAACACAACGAAGAAAAAATGAGAAAAATATATGATATGCATTTAAAACATTTCCCTCCAATTTGATTTAATTAGGCAAGTCATTGATGTGCCCTCAGATGGGAAATGAAAAGAGAAAAAGATATTAATATCAATTATGATAATTTCACACAGAAGGTTAAATGAATTAAATCAATTGCTATAATAAGGGGGAAAAGCCTTCACACTACACTTGTCAACAAACACTTGACTTACTTGCCAAACAGACGGATTCAGAAGACAATATGGTTTTGGACAGGAACATGTTTGCAAAATGTTATAGAAGATGGAAAAAATGTTTACAAGTTGTTTTCCCTCATAAAATAGAGAAAACAAAAGTAGCTTAAAGAAATTTTGGTGAGAGATTGAAATGAACAGTGTCATCTTGTGGTTAAGGATGAAACATGAAGTAGGAAAATATGCAGATGAAAGATGAAAAAGATTGGCAAATATTTGAAAAATAAACTTTTTTACCATTAAATATGATGGAAAGTTCAATTTGAACTCAAACATTCTAGCCATGAATGTCTTTAAAGAGGAAGTCGAAATGACAATAAAATAGTCCAAGAAGAGAAAAGCAGCTTATCTAGACCCCAAACATGTAAGAGGTCTGTGCCTGAGTCAACAAATGTTGAGAGCACCGAGAGCTTGATTTTCAAGGTATCTAAAGGATGAGAAGATGCCACCATTGTGGAAAAAACCTTGAGCATGATTATGAAAACAATTAAGGTGAACAAGAAGATTATAACATATGATTACTTCCTCATTTATATAATAATTTTATGAGAATAATATGCACACACACTGAAAACATCTTCGATACTGGCATTTAAAGGAAATAGGTTATTCTTTCACAAATGATGTTCTACAGTAGATGATGTCTTTACCATTATATAATTGACTGAAAGTAAAGAGAATATAATTGCACTCTGTTTACTATTTGTTGACTATATAAAGGGTTTTGAGTAGAACAAAGTGCTTCCTGAAAGGCTACCAATGTGTCTCTCATTATTAAATTCAAATTGTGATTTATCTCTAGAAAGATATAATGGAGATAGTCTTCAACAACCATAGGATCATTAATATCAGGCAAAGCATACTAGGAAGATAAAGATTTATCCTCATTGCTTAGAAGTGTCATAGATAAGATCAGTCACAGAGGTAAAGTCAAAAAAGAATGCCTCAGATGTTGTGAAGACCTTCATACACTACTGTTTGAGAATGCCATTGTTTTCTGATAACAGCAAGGATGCCAATGTTGCAGTCTTCTTGAAGAAATCACTAATTATGCAGAAAAAAATCCTAATTATCCACATAGGAAAAAATAAGTAGATGAAGAATGCCAATTGCTAGTACACACACATATTATATACCAGTTAGACATTATTCACGGACAACGAACTGAGCCCAGATGTGAAGAGGAGGATACCTGTTTGGATTGTCTTTAGCATAGTGTAGATTTCTTTTAATAACTCTGAGTTGTCTCTGGAACAAAGATCCATCTTTTTAATATATGCCCTCATTATTATTACAATGTTGTTATAAGATGCTATAGTTTCTAAAAATGGAAATTAAGGAAAAGGCAGAGAAGGGAGTGTTTTTTTGCACTTTTTTATAAAGGGCTTTTTTTTTTTTTTTTTACAAATAATCATTTAAAAATATTTATTTACTTTTATTTTTCAGCATTCACTTCCACAAGCTTTTGAGTTTTCAATTTTCTCCTCTTCCTTCCCCTCTCCCCCAAGACGGTGTGCAATCTGGTATAGACTCTACATATACATTCGTATTAAACATATTGTCACATTAGTCATGTTGTACAGAAGTATTAGAACCAATGGGAGGAACCATAAGAAAGAAGAGACAAAATGAAACAACAAAAGAAAAAAGGAGAGCAAATAGTATACTTTGATCTTCATTCAGACTCCATAGTTCTTTCTCTGGATGTGGATAGCATTTTCCATCATGAATCTTTTGGAGTTGTCTTAGATCTTCTATTGCTGACAAAAGCCAAGTCTATCAAAGTTAGTCATTGCACAATGTGGCTGTTACTGTGTACAATGTTCTCTTGGTTCTTCTGACTTCACTTAGCATCAGTTCATATAAGTCTTTCCAGGTTATAATGAAGTCTATCTGCTCCTCATTTCTTATTGCATAATAGTATCCCATTACATTCATATACCCCAACTCATTCAGCCAGTCCCCAATTGATGGACATCCCCTCAATTTCTAATTCTCAGCCACCATAAAAAGAGCTGCTATAAATATTTTTGTACATGTGTATCCTTTTCCCATTTTTGTGATCTCTTTGTGATACAGCCCTAGAAATGGTATTGCTGGGTCAAAGGGTATGCACAATTTTACAGCCTTTTGGGCATAGTTCCAAGTTGTTCCCCAGAATGGTTGGATCAGTTCACAACTCCACCAACAATGCATTAGTGTTCCAATTTTCCCACATCTTCTCCAATATTTGTCATTTTTTTCTGTCATATTAGCCAATCTGAAGGTGTGAAGTGGTACCTCAGAGTTGCTTTTTGTCTAATTTCTCTAATTAATAGTGATTTAGAGCATTTTATATGACTATAGATAGCTTTAATTTCTTCATCTAAAAATTACCTGTTCATATCCTTTGACCATTTATCAATTGAGGAATGACTTGTATTCTTACAAATTTGACTCAGTTTTCTATATATTTTAGAAATGAAGCCTTCATCAGAGACACTGGCTGTAAAAATTGTTTCCCAGCTTTCTGCTTCAGAAGGAAGCATTTTTAAAATAAGGTGTAATATAGTACAAACAGGGAATTATGAAGGAAAGAGGAAAGAGCACTGGCTTTATAATTAGATAGCCTGAGTTTGCATCTCACCTCTTGGGGAAATCACTCTATTCTCTGGGTCTTAGTTCCCTCATCTATTGTTTCCACAATCCGGCTAGCAGCTTCTGTGGGGGTGTAAGATCCACCCACAGCCAGCACCCAGAAAGCTGCCAACAGCACAGGTTCTTTTGATCTTCTTAACTAAGGAAAGCAAGGTGAAGGGGTTGACAAGCTTACTTTAATTCAGCATACAAATATCATTCACTTAGTTCAGGGGAAAAAACCAGCACCCTGAACTTCAGAACAAATACAAACAAATTACAAACATCAACAGACAGACCTTGTCTGATTCAAATCCCAATACATAGTTACCAGAGTTTAACAAAGTCTCAGCATCCAGGTTACAAGCTGGAGGGCCCTTAGCTACAGCTGCCCAGAGTCTCCGCATCAACACCATCTCAGTGAGAGCCCTGCACAAATGGCTCTGTCCTCCGTTCTTATAGGGCTTCGGACATCATCAAACGTCATCTGAATGAGGCTCTGGTGATTAGTTCTTGAGTTGGCCCCTCCCCTTAGGACCCTGGGAGGTTCACATCCACATATATTAGGTTAACACCTGATAGGGCATGGCTCTGGAGTTAGCACCTCCCCTTAGCCAGCCCCACCTTGGGCCCCACCCCAGTCACCAATCCACACCCACATAGGTTCCACACCTAATAGGGGTTTGGGCCTGGGGCTTAGCACCTAGTAAGGCTCAATGAAATACACTGAATTACTCAAAGCAAACAAAAGCCAAACTCTTCAAGGGCACTAAGTGCTAAGGAGCCCATTTTGCTTACCAACACTCTATAAAATAGAAAAGTTGAATCAGATGGATTCCAACCCCCAAATCTATGATTTTATATATATTATATATACATATATATACACATACATGCATACATACATGCATGCATATACACACCCACACATCATATTTGGCAAGCATACTATTGGCATTCAAATGTGGCCAGCCCATTGGAGTTGCACTCTGCAGTATGGTTTGAATGCTTGGCAGTTTAGTTTGAGAAAGTACCTCAGTGTCCAGTATCTTATCCTGCCAGGTGATCTTCAGAATCTTCCTAAGACTATTTTATGGAGAACTCACACATGGTAAGAGCTAGCATGGTAGTCAGAAAAAAGCAATACAAGGACACTCTCAAGGTCCTTTTAACTTTGGAATTGATTGTGTGACATGGGAGACAATGGCACAGGACTGCACAGCATAGCATGCCCTCATTAGAGAAGGTGTTGTGCTCTATGAGCAAAGCAGAATTGAAGTATCTCAAAAGAAATGTGAAATGCACAAGTTTAGAGAATTCACTTCAAATATTCACATTGAATATTGGTGACCAACCTGTGGTAGGGAATTCTGAGTTCATATTGGTCTGCTCAGCCACAGCAGAAGACACTAACTTGACTCTAACATATAACACCATTTTTGGCCTCTTTGAGAATGAAGGACAACCACCACCAACATTATACATACATACATACATACATACATCCTTTCCTCCCTCCCTCCCTTCCTCCCTCCCCCCTCCCTCCCTTTCTCTCTCCCTTCCTTCCTTCCTTCCTTCCTTCCTCTCTCCCTTCCTTCCTTCCTTCTTTCCCTCTCCCCCTTTCTCTCCCTCTCTCCCTCCCTCTCTCCCTTCCTTCCTTCCTGGATCACATTGTGAGCGTGAACCATAAATAATTGGTTGTTAACCCACAAATGCCACTGGTGTCCTGTGAATATCAGGAGAAATCAAAAAAGGCTCTTGGCACTTTGGATGGGCTCCTTGTGCTGAATTCATTGGAAAACAGAAGCATCACACAGGATGGGTAGGAATGGATGGATTATATCACTGAAGGGAATTTTCACTCTAATGAGATCACAAATCCATCTAATTTTCTGAGTCAGAAATCCTACTATTTTCAATCTCCGTTATATATTAAGTATTTTCAGTTTTCTTTTAATAATCTGATACTTTACCACTTACTGAAATTACTCTCATGAAAAAACTAAGATCTCTCAGCTATTCACAAATAAGCTGAATTTATACTTAGAGTAGAATGGGTGGTTTCTTATTGCCTGATCTTATTCACTCATGTTTCAGAAAATGTATTGTGATTTCATATTTAGTCAACTCTGGATGTTTTTTTTTGGGGGGGGATTATTATGATTTGGGAAATACATAGTATACCATTCCTAGGTTTAACACAGAAATATTTAAAAACATGAGGCAGAAGTTGCAGAAGACTGAACATTAAACCTTGCCCAGAAATTTGGAAAAATGCTGACATAAAATTAAATTAGCAATTTGATCACAACACCACATTAATAAAAATATCTTAGGTTTCATTTTTGTTCCTGGCTATTGCTTGTAGCTTTCCTTTTTCCTGAATCTGCTGTTTCAAAGGAAATGTTATTAGAGTCACAGAAGTATGGAGTCATAGGGTTAGTGCTGGAAGGGAACCTAGGGGCCATCAAATCTAACCCCATCTAACAAGATGAGAAAAACAAAGTACAGAGAAGTCTGACATTCCCAGGGACACAGAACTTGGATATGTCTTAGGCTGGATTCAAAACTAATATCTTCCTGACTACAACACTGTATCTACTTTTCTAGCCTAACTCCAATCCATTTTATACCCACAGGCACACACAGACACACAAACAGACACACACTCACTTTTTTTTTTCTTTCAGGTTGTAATGCCAATGCGATACTCACAGAAGCTGTTATGAATGTATATACATATTTTCAGGGTTGGTCCACAAAATATAACAAACTTTCTTCATTCAAGCAGAAACCAAAACATTTATTCAGAATATCACTATTGGGATACTAGAAGGCAAAATTTAGCAAGGTATTCATCACTAATGCAAGAAGCACCCTGACATCTTTAGCATTCTATCTCCCCTCAAGCAAGTTCCCCTAGGCAAGTTCCTCCCTCCTGTTCCTCTCTCTGTGCCCACCTCTCTGTCTGTGTGATATAATATGTATGGTTTTCCAAACAAGGACTCAGCACTTGATTGGCTTAGCACAGGGAACCTTGGAAATCTACTTAATTGGAAAGACTTGGAAATCCTGTGGCCCAGAGACTAATTGCATTAAGACTCTATGTGAGGTCTATTGATGGATGGGGAAGATCTTACGTTCCATTAACCCTACACAGGTGAGGATACTGAGGCCCAGAGAGGTTTGGCTCAGTGGATAGAGCACCAGGACTGGAGTCAGGAAGACCTGAGTTCAAATCCATCTTCTTACACAGTAGCTCTGTGACCATGGGCACCTAATCTCTGTTTGCCTAAGTTTCCTAATTTATAAAATGTGGATAATAATAGCACCCACCTCCTAGGATGGAATGGGCTAATAATTGCAAAGCGCTTAGCATAATGCCTGGCACATAGTAAGTGCTACAAAACACATAGCTTAATTACAATTCAGCCTAGGTATGAAACCTAGGCCTTCTAATTCCTGTATTCTTCCCATTTCACACATGTGCATTAGAAATATCTTGCCAGGGCAGCTAGGTGTCACAGTGAGTAGAGCATCGGCCCTGGAGTCAGGAGGACCTGAGTTCAAATCCGGCCTCAGACACTTGACACATGTACTAGCTGTGTGACCTTGGCTTAACCCCAATTACCCTGCCCTCCCCCCCCCAAAAGAAATATCCAAAGCTTATCAGTACCTGCTTTCATTTCTATCACAAAAGATAAATTGATTTGAAGTAGTATATTCACTGATACTTATCAAGACAATCAGGGGATTTGATCAATTTAGTCAAACAATACAAAGCTTTTTCAGTGGAATCTGTAGCTTTGAGGAAAAAGATCAGTCTTTCTATCCTCTAGAAAAAATGAATACCATCTGCTGTTCCAGATTCTGACATCCAGCTGGACAAGCTTTGTAGATATATAATGACCTGAGTGTGGAATTGAGTAGGAAAGATAGATCAGCTGGGCTCCCCTTTGGGAAACTGCTTTCAGTGGTCACAGATGGTCCATTGTTACCAACACCCATCTGTTCAATACCAGCATTCTACTGGTGATGATCTTCTAGAATGATGCTTTCGGGGAAAATTCAATCAAGAATAAAGTAGGATGAGAAAGTGGGTATGGTTTCCAGTCAACTCCAATGGCAGGAATATCCATGCTGATAGAACCAGCAAAGCATCAGAAGTCAAACAATCAGTCATTGCATAAGTATGTGTGGGCATGCATGTACCTGTGTATGTGTGTGTGTATATACATAGGTGTATATATGTGTGAATCATTCAAACCATGTTTTTACATCCTATAGCTCAATTTTATCAATCCCTTCTTCCACACCATACCCACACACACAAAACCTGTTGTTTAGGTGATTTCTGGAGTTTTTAGTCAGTTTGTGATAGTCAAGGCATAGCTTAAGAATACCTAAAAATTACCTTATATTTAACACTCTGACTAGAAATGGAAGATAGCAGTATTAATAACAGAATATCACAAGACATTGGCAAAAGTAAACTACTCTCCATGTTAGGGAATGAACATTCCATATGTGAAAAGTAGGAATGTCTTTCTGGCTCCAGATATCCATATTAGAATAGAATGATTTCCCAAAGCTTCCCCCCAAATCTAACATACTTTTCTGAGCCAAACAGATTTTGGTGAGCCTGGCTGCTGACTTCAGAATTAAAGCATTTATATTTCTGTGGGTGTATAACAAGATCGATTAAGGAATTTTGTCATCATATTGCCACACCCCCTCCAGAAAAAAGAGAAGACCAAGCACAGGAGGCTATTGTCAGGTTAGTGAAAAGAACACAAGCTTAATGTATATATACACACAAATACATTAAGTGTATGTGTACATGTGACCTCCTCTATTGGAATGGAAGCTTCTTGAGAGCGAGACTATTTTTTTTATCTTTGTGTTCCTAGCACCTCCAAGAACAATGCCTGACACATAGCAGGTACTGTTAATTAGCAATAGGCCCTAATAGACTTGAGTGAAGGAAAATGAGAGTAGTAAATCATGGAGGAAAAGATTTAACTAGAGAAGGTGAAAAATCAGAATTTTAACAATTATCAAATTGGTGACCATGGAAAAGAGTTAGGTGTAGAAAGTAATTGGTCAAACTTCAGGGGAGTACGCAGCTTGTAGAAGGAAAAGGATGAAGGTTTAATGTTGAAACTGTAATGTTCACCTTGGGGAAAATTTCGAATGAGAAAATACCCTTCTATCTCTTCTTCTACCTCTCTCTTCCACTCACTTGGTGCCTGGCACAGTCATATCATTTTTGCCCAAATATTCTACTAAGCCTGCCAGCATCCTCCTCCTCCAAATTCCATTCAATAAAATTAGTTGAAATTAGATTTTAAAAGGTCCATTCTCTAAGTTTGGCACTTTCTGATAGGTGTTAGGAGGTGAACACTCTGAAAAATGTAATTAACGTTAAAGTATAAATAAATGACAAATGCTGGAGGGGCAATGGTAAAACAGGTATGTTAAAGCACTGTTGTCGGAGCTATTTCCTAGTCTAGCAGTTCTGGAAAGCAATTTAGAACTATTCTTCGAAAGATATAAAAACTGTTCATACTTTTTGACTCAGCAAACCCTTTATAAGATCTATACCCAAAGAGATCAAAGAGGATAAAGGACCTATATGTACAAAAACATTTATAGCAGCTCTTTTCATGGTAACAAAGAATTCGAAACTGCCCATCAATTGGTGATTGGATAAATAAGTTACGGTACATGAATGTAATAGGATACTGTTTTGCTTTAAGAAATGATGAAGAAGATGGTTTTAGAGAAGCTTGGGAAGACTTGTATGAACTGATAAAAAGTGAAGTGAACAGAACCAGTAGAACAATTTATGCGATAGCAACAATATTGAACAGAAACATAACCCTGAAAGACTTAAGAACCCTGAACAACACAGTGACCAATCACAATTTAAGAAGAATTAATGATGAAACAGGTTATCCACAAGACAATCCCTGCCCTCAAGGAGATTACATTCTTAACAGAGTGGCAATCATAAGAATGATAGCCAGGAAATAGATGTTATGGTCTGATAAGTGACTGAGATTTTGAGTGGAACAATGGAGCAATCAATTAACACAACCTTTCCAAAGGCAAAGGCCAGTTAGAGAAAGAGATAGAAAGATGATAGAAGGTGGGGGAGGGGGTGCTGAATGTTTTTGACCCTATGAAATTGATTGTCTTAAAATGTTCTGTTCTCATTTGAAGGGTAGCAATAGCAGCATTAGGACAGGCAGGGCTAAAAATGACCCGGGTGAAGATAAAGTACTGAGGGGGTGGACATAGGCAAGAATCACACAAAATGAGAAGACATGGATGGATTGTAATACGCATAGATGGAGGCAGTATCCCCATGGAAAAGACCACAGATTCCCTGAATGCTCAAAGGCAGAGCTGCACAGGCCCCCACCTCAGCTTGGTCACAGTTTCTGACTATTAACCTTTTATCTCCCACCATGACAGTAGGAACAAATCACCTGGGGCAATACCTCTTTTTCCTCAGTACAGGAATCCTCTGAACTGGCGATCAGGATGGAAAGAGGGTAAAGATGGGCATGAACACCCTAAATTGCCTGGTGTCTTGCTGTTTGACATCCCATGGGGAAGAGGACTTGGTGTCAGTAAGCAATATTATCTTAAGGTCTTAACAAAATTATCAAAACTAACCTTCTGTAGTGAACAGCTTGGTGAAAACTATTAACAGAATATGTGGATACAGTAATAAAAATTCAATGAAGTCCAGGGTCCTCTGGGAAACACATGTGGAAGAAAAACATTCTGGTGCCTAGGAAATACCCAAGCATGTAGATATGATATACAACTCCTTAGCTATTTACTTAGTGAGGTCACAGACAAATCTGTGGTCCCTTGAACCTTTCCTGAATCCCAGCAATTTTCTTCCCACCTCTCTCCCCTCCCCTAATCTAATTATATTCTTTGAGACTCTTTGAAATACCTAGAATTTCTCTTCTGGGTCTCTCTTTTTGACAAGGTTGATTATCTTGATTATATAGAAGAATTCAGCACTTTTCCTACCCCATCCCAACTAGATTCTCCTTGTCTCTTGTGAAGTAAAAATTGAAAAAACAATTTGATAATGATCTTTATTTATCTGTCTGCATTTACTAACCCCCAGGTTTGTTTTAAATACCCAAAGCTTGTATACTTTTGCTTAATTAAGATTTCAAGTTATTTTAGATCCCTAGAGCGTAATGGTGTAAATATTTTTAAAAGGTTTAATTTGGTTATTGTGGGGATTGATTTCATTCTGACTTATAAGTATATTGTTCTTTTTAATTTTATCCAGAACCTGAAAGGATCATAGATTTGGATACAGAAGAGACTTTAGAAATCATTTGGTCCAACTCTGTCATTACATAGATGAGGAAACTGAAGCCTAAATGAGTGGAATGACTTGCTCAAGGTCACATAGTTAGGAGGTAACCAGGCTGGGATTTGGCCCCAGACCCTTTGATTCCAAATCCAGTATTCTTTTTATGTACTAAACTGTACTTTTTATTGTCAAGTAACAAAATTCAGACTCTGTAGATTGGCATTGAGTTCCTTCACAAGTGGGGAAGAATTTTTTTTCAATTTTGTCTCACTCTTCTTGCAAAGAAAGGGAGAGACTGGGTCTCCATATATTGCAGAGGCTGGAAATACAATGGCTGCTCACAGCAGAGAGCAGATTCTATCAAAGCATGGGAGCTTTGACTTACTCCCTTCTTGACTTGGGCTGATTTTCCCCTCCTTAGGCATCCTGGTGCTAGATCACTCTTCCTCCACCCCCTCCCTCCTAGCTGTTCACAGTGTTGACACCAGACTTAACGAGAATTTTTGCCCTGCAGAGAATTCCCCAGTTCAGCCTCCACTTAGTAGTCCCTCTGAAGAGATATTACTTTTATATGAGGGGTATATGGAATGTTCAAGGAGGACTAGCACCTCTGGTGTGAGGGCTTTCCAAGCCCTTTTCAGGGTGGCTTATCCACCTTTCTTATCCACCTGTCACCCAGCTCTCACCTGTGGCTCCAAGAAGCAGTAGCATGTGTAGAGGCCCCAGTAAAACCATCTTAGCAGATGGACTAAACCAGTTGAGGGTAACTGACAGGCTTAAAACTTGTGGTTGACTTGGGGGAATGTGTACCACAAGCATGTGAAGACTACTCCTGGCAAAATAGGTGGCATGGGAACAACTTGTTCCAATGGCCATGAAAATGGCTAAAGCAGGGACTGGGGCTTGCTCAGACATCAACAACACCAAAGTCATCCACTGCATCCTGGGCCATTGACAGTTGTCCTGACTCTTGTCTTGGCACTGGACTCTAGAAGAGAGAATAAGGATGATGACTTTGTGTAACTCTACCTCACTTAAATCCAATTTATGCACATGTCAAAGCATCACCCCATGATGTCATTGTTCCTCTTTGAAAAGGAAGAATGAACAATAGCAATTCTCATCTGAAGAGGTCAGGGAAGGCCTCATGTAAGATATGGCCACTGATTGGTATTTAAAGAAAAGGGGAGGATTTCAAAAGGCAAAATGAGAAGAGATTGTGAGAGTCATGATAGATTGTGAGAGCAAATGCATGGAGATGGAAGAGGATACACAAGAAAGAAAGGCAATGTGATCCATTTGGGCTAGAACATAGAATAGGTGGAGGGAAGCAGTGTGAATTAGAGCCAGAAGGGTGGACACAGATTATCAAGGACTTCTAATAAAAGGATAAAGGCAGTGGGGAGTCAGGAAAGAATTTTGAATTGAGGAGTGTGATATGAAAAGAGTGGAGTATATGGTTGAAGATATAAATAGCAGATTGATTTATTGAGTTTAGGAAAAAAATAAATTAGCTCATAAATAACCAATTAATTAACTAATCAGTTTAATTGTGTACTAACACATCAAGGAGAGGTGTGGGGCAGGAAGGCAGAAGTCATTGAAGCGCATTTAGCTTTCTCTCATGCTGGCGCTGCTTGTACAAATAATAAATATGGTTGACTTTTCCTTTTCCTTGGAATCAGCCTCACATATATGGAGCACTTTAAGCTTTACAAAGTGCTTTACTTACATTACTTCATTTGATCCTCACAACAATTCTGTGAGGGAGGTCTTATTGTTACCCTTCATAACCTAGCCCCCTCTTATCTTTCCAGTTTACTTATACCTTATTCCCTGACATATACTCTTCAATCCAGTGACACTGGCCTCCTGGCTTTTCCATGAAGTAGATACTCTATCTCTAAGCTCTGGGCATTTTCTCTGGTTTTCCTCCATGCCTGGAATGTTCTCCCTCCTCTGCTTTGACTACTGACCTCCCTAGCTTCCTTTAAAAATGGCTTCTCATCCCCTGGCTTCCCAACTAAAATCTCATCTTCTACAGGAAGCCTTCCCTAACCTTTCTTTATTTCAGTGCTTTCCCTCTTTATCATGTTGGCTTTGCCCCTTCTCCCCCTTAGATTGTAACCTCCTTGAGGAGTTACAGCTTGAGGAGCTGTAACTTGAGAAGTTACAACAGGGATTGTTTTTGTATCTTTCTGTATTCCTAGTGTTTAGCCCAGTGCCTGGCACAAAGTAAATGCTTAATAAATGTTTATGGAATTGAATTGAAGATAAAGGCAATGAAGCTGAGAGAGGTCATGTGATTTGTTCAAGTCACCCAGTGTCTGAGGCAGGATTCAAACTCTGATCTTCCTGACTCTAAGTCCAGGACTAAATCGACCATGATCCCTAAGCTGCTCCTACAGATCCTTGGGAGAAAAAAGGGAGAGAGAAAATAGGAGATAAGCAGAAACCCCTGTAGCACAACTGAAGGAGACAGGTATAATGTGGTCTTTCTTTTTGACCTGTGACTATGTTTATTTAGTTCTTGGAGCATCTATTGCCTTCCAGAGCCTTTTCTATTGATCCATGCTACTGAGCTGTCTAACATCTTGGGAACAAAATATATCAAAAGAATGTGATTGTAATGAGTCAATAGTCCTCCAAAGCAACGGCCTTTCTCAGACATTCCCTTTCAGAGCATGCTTGTGTCAGAGGCTATGAGTTTTTTGGGGAGCTAATCAAAGCTTATAATCTTCTCAATGTACAGGGTAGTCTAGCTTATTGTGGTCTTAGAAACAGTCACTTTTTTTCTCTTGATAAAACTTCATTGTGAGGGTTTCTTTTGATAGATAATCACCAAGTAGAGACTCAGAAGCTTCATACACCACACAACTTTATCTGCCTCTTACCAAGTTGTCTTATAAGGCTTCTTCTCCCTCTATTACATATCCTAGCTCTACCTCAAGAGTCTCAATAGACCAGTAGGACAGAATGGAAAGAACAGAAATTTGGAGTCATCTTTGTTGTTTTCTATCTGTATGAGTGGAGGCAAGTCATTTATCTTCTCTTGGCCTAGTTTCTTTTTCATTTATAAAATAAATGGAATGGCTTCTTGTTCCCAAGATATCTTTTTGATGACATAAATGAACCTGAATCTTTAAATAAATCAAGGAAATGAGCTAGCTTTGTCAGGTCTCTAGACATGGCTTCCATATGCCTTGCTATAGACTCCTTTGAATGGTTATGACCTGGTCATGCTAATTTATACATTTCCGTCTCTATATCATATTGTATAGCAAATATCACTCAAATCTGTGGAAACTATACAGTGCTGCTTTCAGAAAGAGCATGAGGTATAGTATTAAAAAAATAGACCCAGGAAGCTTGACCTCTGGTCCTACTAGGCCTGTGGTGTCGGGAACAATATTTCACATATTGAGTTCACTTCTTCTAATGTACAATGAGGGATCTAGATAAGAAAATCCCTTCTTGCTCTAACATTGTATAATTCTATAATCACTCATCACATCTTGAAGCCTGAAATTTCTTTCCATAGTCTGTTCCTCTCCAACAATAAGTGGCAGTTCTATACATAGTGCTTTAAAGTTTGAAAAGCAATTTTTAATGAATCATCTCATTTGATTCTTACAACAATCCTGTGAGGTAGGGACATAAAAATGAGTACTCATCATATTATCATTGCAGTTTTACAGATGAGGATAATGAAGCTCAGAATGGGTAAGTGACTTAATCAAAGCTACACATGCACATTTATTCCAATCATTTCCTGTGCAAAATCTAGCCTATATATAAGATTAATAGGTGGTAGAGACAATGTCAATGAGTAAGGTTTCGGTTTTAAAAAGGATTAAATGAGCATTTCCATTCACAATCATATTTATGCCCTTTTACCAGCCAAAGGCAGATACATCTGTCTGACCTTTGCTCTTTCAAAATGAGAACAAGTGACAAATGGGGTCGGTGATTTATCCGTGGACCATAAAATCAGTAGAGCATGAAAAATCTGAGAATGACCGACCATTCACAATTTCAGTTCTGAAAGTGTTTCAAGGAGCATAGAACTAAATGTTTGCGTGCCTAAGGAATTTTGCCCTAATAAAAAGATACTCTACTTTTTCCACATCAAAATTGTTTACTTTTTATTCCACTTTTGTTCTTGTTATTGCAATGAGTTATGAATAGAGGCCATTCTCTTTCTAAAATCACTCTGAAGAGAACAACAGCTATGGAGATATGCCTGGGAAAATTTGCAGTGTTGGGGGTTCTTCAGACATTCTGGGAAGGTGGCCTTCAACTTGGCAATAGTTTCAGTCTATCACAATGGTCCAAATTCACTTAACCTCTTAAGTATAACAAAATATACAAAGAGCTTAAAGATGAGCATACAGACTTTATTTGCCATGCTATTGAGTAACATCTGATATCTCTCAACAAGCTTGGTGTTTATGAGGCTTTATTCTCCAATTTGGGGAACAGTGGATGTCACAGACAGTAAATGAAGAAAATTAGATGATGTAAATGTAGTTGTTCTGAGAAAGAGGCCCTGAGGCAGATGTGTAGCTAAGTCATGCTGTTTGAGAAAGAGAAGCTAGCCAATTACCATCTCTTAACTCATTGAATTCAGTTGAACTATTCTACAGCTTTCATGGCCACATATACAAAAACATAAAATTTCTATGGGAATGGTTTTGTTCCCAGAGAAATATATATGTTTCAGGAGGAATCATCAAAGCGGATTAGAAATGGAGTATTTGACAAGTTTTTAGAAAAAAAAAACCCTTAAGTGAAAAAAAATCAGAAACTTAAACAGAAGAGTTTGCAAAAAGGGATGCAATAAATAAAACTGTACTGTTCTTAAGTCAGTCTCAGGGCAACAAAATTCCCTTTCCTGTAGTGCCTGGTCTTTTTGGTATCACTTCCTTTGTAAAATATGTATCGGCAGAACTGACTAGGAAGTTATTCTGTTATAAGATTATGAATGCCCTGCCACAGAGGCTAAGCTCAAAATTTTTGAATGATTCAGAGAAATCCATGGATGATTCACCCAAGATTCCTTACTAAGGGAAGCTTGAGATATCATAAATCTCTCTCTAAGTTAATGGTCCTCCCTGTACAGGTCATAAGACCACAAAACTTCTAAAACAGATAAGACTGAACTCAGGTGTTGGGTTCCCCACACCTCACCATATTATTAAGTATAATAAAAGCACTTTGTTTTCTAGTTTTGTTGAAAAATTTTATTGATTGCAATGAAATAAGACAGTTCCAAAATACTCATGATGGGAAATGCTATCCATATCCAGAGAAAGAACTATGGAATCTGAATACAGATCAAATCATACTATTTTCTCTCTCTCTCTCTCTCTCTCTCTCTCTCTCTCTCTCTCTCTCTCTCTTCTCTCTCTCTCTCTCTCTCTCTCTCTCTCTCTCTCTCTCTCTCTCTCGCTTTTCTTTCTTGTGGGTTTTCTCTTTGGCTCTAATACTTCTTTACAACATGACTAATGTGGAAATATGTTTAATATGATTGTACATGTATGGCCTATATCAGATTGCATACTATCTCGGGGAAGGGAGAGGGAAGGAGGGAGAGAAAATGTAAAACTCAAAATCTTATAAAAATGAATGTTGAAAATTATAACTAACTAAATTAAATGTTTAAAAAAGAAAAAGAAAAATTTAATTGATATTTTTTGATTTTATATTACCCACATTTCCTAATGAATCCATTCCTACTCCTACTTCTAGAAAGCCATCTTCAATAATAAAGGGGAAAAAAGTTGGGGGTGGGGTGGAGTAACAAATACTTCAAAAATGACTGATATGATTTGTAGTATTCTACATTCTTCCAAGATATTTTAGTTTTGTAGAACTATTTTTTCCTTTTCTTTTTTTTGTTATAAAAGAGGAAAAAGCTGATTGGAAGGTGCTTTCTCATGTCTTATTTGTGGACAGGCTTAATCATTTTAATATCACCACGTATGAGGTTGCTTTGTTGTTCTTTTCTTTTACACTGCTGTAGTTATCCTTTAGGTTGCCTTCTTGGTGCTGTTGTTTTCACTTTCCATTGGTTCATATGATTTTTCGTATACTTCTTTGTATTTATTATGTTCTTTGTTTCTGATAGCATTACAAACACATTACATTGCATTCATGTACCACAGATTATTTATCTCTTTCTTAACAGATAGATATCTACTTTGTGTTTCCAGTTCTTGGCCACTATACAAAGTGCTGCCATAAATATTTTGTTGTCTATGGGGTCTTTCAGAAGATGATTTAAGAACATAGCTAGCATAGAGGTAAACTACTAATACTAAAAGCTAGATTTTATGCAGTGCTTTAAGGTTTGCAAAGCACTTTACATGTTCAATCATTTGAAATCACAACAACCCTATCCCCAATTTTACATGTGAAGAAACTGAGGCACAGAGAGGTTAAGTGACTTACCCAGCTGGAGTCATAAGGCTAGTAAGTATGTGAGGCAATGTTTGAACTCAGTCTTCCTCACTCCAAGACCCATGATCTATCCACTGGGCCACCTAGATGCTAGATTTAGATTTAGGGTGCAAAATGAGAGAATTGACTTTGCTTGACTATGCATATTTATTGCTTGACTATGCATATTTATTGCAAGGAATTTCTTTTACTTTAGTTTTGGAGGGAAAGGGAGAAAAAATAGATTTATGTTAAAATAATAAAAAATAGAGAAATGGGGGTGCTACCAATGTGAAATGTTGAGGGCACTTTCAGATGTACTTCCTTGTTAGTTTTGCTGCATTGTTTTTCTTTCTTACAAAAAAACTCTTAAGGAGTGGGGGTAATCTGCAAATGTTTGCATTATAAGAACAAAACCTATCAAAAAATGTTTTGAAAAGAACAAAGTCACTGCTAGTTTTGTGGCACAGTGTCACCATTGAACAGCCCTTTGGTGTCTTCTTTGCATAAATCCTAAAACGCCTGGTCCAGTGCCCCAGGGACACATAGAGCACACAAGAGAACACAAATGCTGAAACACAAGGAAAGTTCATTTCAGTCTTTGTATTAGTATCCTTTGTGCCTAACATAGTGTCTGTTTTTCCTCCTTTCTCAACAATCAATTCTACAGGGACCACATAAGAACCATTTTTGGGGACATCAGTCCAGGAGCCAAGGCTCTCTCCTTTTTATATAGAAGTTCCCAAACTTATTTGGCCTACCACCACCTTTTACAAAATTACTCAGTGCTCCCCTGGAAATCTACTTTCTTAAATCCTTTAATTTTTTTTTAAATTTGCATCATTTCAAAAAAGATATAATTATTTTTTAATTTTTAAATTTTTTTAAAGCAGGGCAATTGGAGTTAAGTGACTTGCCCAAGGTCACACAGCTAGTAAGCGTGTCAAGTGTCTGAGGCTGGATTTGAACTCAGGTCCTCCTGACTCCAGGGCCAGTGCTCTACTCACTGTGCCACCTAGCTGCCCCGATATAATTATTTTTTAAAAAATTATGCTTCTTAAATTTAACAGTTTATTGTAAATTTGTGGAATTTTTCCTGCATTGAAATTTTGATGATGCAATATTACCTCATGTATCATACATAGTATCATATTGTAAACGAGTCATTACATGCACATATTCCTGCTGATGCATGCTGGACTTCCTGACAATGTGCAACATGCTCACCTGTCAACACTTGCTTGTTAGGACTTGTCAGTGGACTTGGCCACTGATTGGTTATAACTTGCATTTTGTGTGTTTATTTGGAAAATAATGTAATCGCTATGACTTTAACTCTGTTACATAACAGATGAAACATGTATGAATGGTTTTTCAAAATTTTCTTCTCTTCTTTCTTTATGCTTCCACCACCCTATTATTTTTATTCAATGACCTCCAACTTCACCCGAAGCTACTATCACCCACTGGGTCATTCCAGTGCTCCCCCAGGGGTGGTATCACCCACTTTAGGAAGCTCTGAATGCACAAGCATCCTTAGAGTAGGAAAAAAAGATGCTCTCTTTGTCATTACTTGTTGCCTTCTTTTTCTTATAACTCAAATACTTGATCGTAGTGACAGAAAACATAGTAATGGGAAATAAAAGTTTTGCTTAGGAGGAAAATAATGAGTAAGCTGGAATTAGGTCAGGAATATAGAGAAAAGATGAGAAGCTCTCTTTCTACCAGGTTTAATATAAATAGATGACAAAAAGTCCAATTCGAGATATCTTGGAAATAATGTACCATATGCTAGAAGGAAATGGATCCAAAAGTTATCACATTAAAAACATACCGTCATAGTATGAATATAATGCTTTTCTCAATAAAAAAACTTGAGATTTGAACTAAGGAAGCCAGGTCCCAGAAGAAAGCCCTTAGTATGTTTCTGACAAGAGTGTTCATAGAATCAAATACCTTAGAGTTGGGAGGGATAATCATCTAGTCAATCTATGCCTAGACAGGTATGTGAACATACTCCTGAGACTAACAGGTATGCTTTCCATGAGTTAACTTACTATATAGATGTAGGGGACACAGAGTTAGCCAGTTTGTCAAAAGGAGCCAATCAGGAGCCTGAAGTAAACCAAAAGTCTTGCTTATTCGCAGATGCCTTTGCTGGTGCTCACTGGCTGACCTTGCTGAGCTGTATGCTTCAAACCAGCTTAAAGCAGTTTTGTGGTCAACCATTGCTACAAAACATCCTGTTCCTGGAGAAGACTGTCCAATCTCAACCATAATGCCTCCCCCTTGTGATTTTCAAGTATAAACTACCCCTGCATTTCCTGGGCTTGAGGATCCATCATAACTTTGGATTTGGGGCTCCAACATGCATGTCTATCTTTCCCTTTTAATAAATAATTGTGTTCCTCCTCAACCAGAACTCCTCTATATTTGAGGGGTGGGATGTATGTGTGTTGACATTTCATACATTCTCAAAAATACTCTCAGACTCCATTTGAAGACCTCCAGGGAAGACCTCATTACCTACTGAGGAAGCATATTCTACTTTTAGGCAACTCCGATTGTTATGGCTATTCATATGGAGTCAAACTTACCTTTCTTCAACTTCTACCTAAAGGTTTCTAGTTCTATTCTTGGAGGCCAAACAGATTAAGTTTATTCGTTTTTTTCCTCACAGAACAGCCCTTCAAATATTTGGACACATCTCTTATGCCTCCTCCCTTTGAAATCTTCCATCCTTCAGGTTTAACATCCCCAACTTTCCAGGTATGGTATAGACTTAAGTACCCCACCATAAGGACCACCTTCCTTTGAATGTGCATGAACTTGTCAATGTGTTCCCTACAATGTCCCATCTGGAAATTAACACAATGCTCCAGATGTAGCTTGGCTTGGCAGAGTACCATAGGACCGTCCCCTCTGGTACTAGATACTATACCTCTCTTTATGTAGCCTAGCACTGAGTTCACTTTTTGAACTGCCCTATCAGACTCTTGACACGGTGGCCTTCCAGCCTGCTAAGACTTCTGGGTCTTTTTTTTTCCTCATGAACTATTATCTAGTCATGTTTCCCTACATCCTGCACATGTGCAGTTATATTTTTAAAATCCGATTATAGAACTTTACATTTATCCTTCTTAATTTTAGTTTTATATTGAGTTTAGTGCAGCTATTCTAGCATGAAAACATGTTTTTGGATCCTGATTCTTTCATCCAGTGTATTGTATGTACCTTCCAGATTTATGCCATCTGCAGTACAAAACAATGAATAAATGATGGGTTTGGGATTGGAGAATCTGAGTTCTTATCTTACCTCTGCTATGTACTACCAACCTCACTTATAGAATGATGTCACCAAGTCAACAAGCATTTATTATGTATCTACTCTATGTTAGGCACAGTGCCAAGTGCTGAGCATACAAAGAAAGGAAAAAGAAACAATCCCTGCTCTCAAGGATTTCAGTGTCTGATGGACAGAGACAACCTGTAAACAACTATGTAAAAACAAAATATATACAGGATAAATTGAAGATCATCTCAGAGAGAAGGCACTAATATTAAGGAGGACTGGGAAAGGTTTTTTCCAGAGGTGGAACTTCTGTTGAGAACTGAAAGAAGCCAAAGAAGGTAGGAAGTCAAGATGAGAGAGTTCCAGGTGTGGGGGACAGCCAGGGGAAATATTCAGAGTTAAGAGACAGAGTGCTGTGCACTTGGAATAGCAAGGAGGCCAGTCACTAGACCATAGAACATATAGCGGGGGAGTAGTAAGGAGTAAGACAATTGGAAAATCTTCTTAGAAGACTAGAAAGATTATGAAGGACTTTAAAATCTCAACAGGAGGTTTTATATTTGATCTTGGGGATAATAGGGAGCCACTAGAATTCACTGAAAAGAGGCAGGAGGGTGACATGGTTAGACCTGTGCTTTGGACTAGTCCAGTCACTAAGTGATCCCCAAGTTTCCATCCAACTTTAAATCCTAAGGTCTCTTGAGATAATTGGAAACATCCTTGTCATAAAACAAACACAATTAATTGAAGTTACAGATTTAATCTAACAGCATATGTATAAGGATGAAATTACTTTTGCATATATAAGGAAAAAATTAGCTAGATAGTGCAGTACAGAGCTGGGTCTAAAGTCAGGTTTGCCTCAGTTTCCTCATCTGTAAAATGAGAATTACGATAGCACCTACCTCCTGGGTTGTTGAGGGGATTCAATGAAATAATATTTATAAAATTCCTTAGCACAGTGCCTGGCATAGAGTAAGTACTATATAAATGTAAGTCATTATTGTTATTGGTATTATCACACACAGTAATGCAGGCACACATACATGTTCACACACAAACACACATCTACAAGGTTAATAATGTTTAGGTTCAGCACATGAAACGCACTATCAGTAAATGACATTCACTGTCTCCTCCTAAGAAACCAAGCCTGATTGGTTTGTCTGGTGCCTGAAACACTCATCTGGATGACATTTTAAGATAAGGGAATAGGGGTGGCATGTGCAAGGACATGCTCCAAAAGTAACAGAAGGGTTAAGTTCCAGTGATTGTTATCCCTGCTCCTCCAGATGAGTTCTTCCTGTGCATACCCTTTAATGCAGCATTAATATGAAAAAAAATACTGTACATAGAATACGTTCAAATACAAGTATGTAAAGAATGCATGTAAAAAAAGTGGCATTTTTTTGTTTGCTTTTAATTAGAGATGGATTCCTGTTCTTCACTATCCCGAGAAGAAAATCAAGGCCAGCCCCTTGGAAATGAACAGTCTTCCCTTTGTGGGCCTCTGCAAGGTTTATATAAAATTTTACACAATACAGAAATAATAGAGCAGTGTTTAGTGTTCCTTCCCTACAGCTGCATTCTTCACATTAGGAATCAGACAGCAGGTTCCACCTTTTAGCAGTGATGCCAAGGTTTTATCTTGCATACAAGAATTCAGAACAAAAAGAGCTCTTAGTGAAGGGGTTTTTTTTTATTTTTAAAATACATCATAAACTAAATTTACCGAAACAAGAACTCCCTGGAATTCAGAGATTTTGTTTCATGAGTGTGTGCGTGTGTGTGTGTGTGTGTGTGTGTGAGACAGAGAGAGAGAGGGAAAGAGAGAGAGAGAGAGAGAGAGAGAGAGAGAGAGAGAGAGAGAGCAATTGGAAATGGAAGCTGTAAACCACCATGGTAATTTGACAACGGACTTGTTAAAGGAAAAATAGAATCAAATAACTCATCATGGTGAGCATGCACACGAATTATAAGTTAGTCACTCAAGGGACAATGGTGTTCTTCCATCATGAGTGGATCTGTGATACTACCGTACACCATAGCTTTTTTTTCCCTTTTTTCTTTTTTTACATGAGAACTATGTTGTACGGTGCCACATGCTATAATATTTATGATTTTTCAGTTCATGAAAAGTCTTTTAGATACCATTTCCCATACACCCTTTGCTTAGATCAGTTTCAAGGACATTGGAATCAATCTAAAAGATGTAGTTTAAGTGGCTGTGCACTAGGGAACCCCAAGAAAGCAGATTTTGTTGAACTTCCCTTGATGTTCATATTAGAATCAGAATGTATATAGAGGTGCTAATTTGGCCCATGAGACTTAGGTTCTTTCCTCTCATCCCCAAAAGAATTAAAACTTTTGGAAATTTAAAGTATGCCATAATGGAAACGTGAGCCATGATACTGACTGCCAGGTCTTCAGTTCAATGTGTAAAATTCCAAATATTTTGTGAATTAGATTCCACTTCTCCAATTCGGTATCACAAGGATCTATGATTTCATCCACACGGGTATTCCTTGTACCAAAGACCAAAGACCTTGTACCAAATACCTTAGTAAATGTGATGTATAGCTGGAACTCTATGTACCTGGTAGGAACTCAAATATGCTGGCGTTTTGAGATCTGGTGATAGAACTTATCGGGTTAGCACCCTAGAGTATGAATCTCCTATAAATCTAAAAAAATATGGGACTTCACAAGGAGTTCAGCTTTACATGTAGTACAGCTGGGCAAATGATGTTCCTTTTGTCTTCTGGTACCACAAGAAGGAAAGATATAGCAAGCATAATCAGCAAAGACAAATATCCCACCTGCTGGACATAATTCAGTACAGATGATACAAAGTAGACAAACCCTGAGTGTGCATGAAATGAACTGAAGACATGAATGCTTTTATTATGTGTCTGTTCATATCATAACAAGATCAGATATATATCTTACCAGATATACGACAGGTCTTCATACAGCTTTTTGTCAGTGGCACCCTCAGCTTTGATGACACAACAATGCATTGCCACTCAGTACAAGGAAATCATAAAGAAATAAATTCTTTCCTAAAACTAGGGAAGTAAGAAGTGAAACCAAGAAATTACCAAAATCTGAGTGGAGAAAAAATAAAGAACCAATGGTCACTGAAAATCTCCACAATGCAACTACAGAAATTATAGCTAACAATGAAGTATATGTCAAAACAGAAGAGTTACAGATACCTCTTGAGAAGTGAACAGATTTGAGAGAAGTAGAATCCACTAGGAGACAGAGTGTGACGGACTGCCAGTCCAGGAGAGTCCAGAAAGAGGAGGATCTGTTGTAAAGGGCTGGGAGAGCACTGGGCGCAGGGAACCACCCTGGACCATACTGGAGCACTGCTGGCTGCAGTGGCAATCCTCAGGCCTCTCAGCACAGGACGAGAGTCTGTCAGAGCTAGGAGAGATAGAAGCACAGAGCCCGTGGCAACAGCAGCAACTACTCCTGGGGCTATAACCACCATCTAAAGGTTTGAAACTCACCTTCTTCAACTTCTGGGAGCCATGATGACAGAGTAAGCACTCTTATTATCCCTCCCTTGCTGACCTTGAATAACCCAGAGAAGACCACCCTAAGAAAAACCCTGGAATAGAAGAGCCAGAAGTCGGGGTTCAAAAGTCTTTCAGCTTGGGAGCTAGGGAGATGGGCCCCTCCTGTGGCAGTGGAAGGAGACCAATGCAGGGAGGGAGGCATCCCAGTAAGCCTCACCTCAGCAGACCAGGGAGATTTTCTGAGCCACAGGGTGGTGGATCCGGCAATTGCCATCACCAGGACTGCTGGAATGCCATTGCACAGCCAGGGAAATTGGCAGACACCAGCACAGACCTATGGCGGAAACCACTCATGCTATATAGCACAGCCCTAGGGTAAGAGGAGACTTCCAGAAGCCAGACCACTCCTCCCCCACACCTCACTCTGCGCCCTCCCTGGGAAACTCAGAAAGACTTGACTGAGCCTCCATTCTTGGCACACACCAGCCAGATTCAGCCTAGCATCAGGTGAGCTGCAGCTGACAAAACCAGAGGCCACAGCACACAAAGCTAGTAACCAGGCCCCTAGCTTCCAATACAAGAAGTTTAAGACAAAGCCCCCTGGGTCACAGAAGCAGAGATCCACTTAAAAAGACAGGAAAAGGCAACTACCATGAAGAAACAAGCTAGAAAGGTAAAAAAGACCATTGAATCATGTTATGGGGACAGAGAAGAGCGAAATACGAATTCAGAAGAAGATATCACTGACACTATATCCACATCTGAAACCTCAAAAGGGAATATGATCTAGTCTCAAGCCCAAAAAGCACTCCTGGAAGAGCTCAAAGAGAATTTTAAAGGCCAAATTAGAAAGGTAAAAGAAAAATTACAGAATCTAACAGGAGAAAATTTTTATTTGAAAAATAAAATTGGCCAAAAAGAAAGAGAGATGCAGAAGCTATCTGAAGAAAATAATTTGTTAAAAATTAGAATTGGGCAAGTAGAATTTACTGACTCTGTGAGGCATCAAGAATCAGTCAAACAAAATCTAGAGAATGAAAAAATAGAAGAAAATGTAAATTATGCCATTGGAAAAACCACTGACCTGGAAAATAGATCCAGGAGAGATAATCTAATAATTATTGGCCTTCCAGAAAGCCATGATGAAAAAAAGAGCCTGGACAGTATCTTCCAAGAAATCATCAAGGAAACCGTCCATGAGGTCCTAGAACAAGAGGGTAAAATAGTTATCAACAGAATCCACCTATCACCCCCTGAAAGAGACCCCAAACTGAAAGCTCCAAGGATTATTATAGCCAAATTGCAGAATTATCAAGTCAAGGAGAAAATACTGCAAGCAGCCAGAAAGAAACAATTCAAATATCATGGAATTACAGTCAGGATCACACAAAACCTTGCAGCTTCTACATTAAATGAGAGGAGAAATTGGAATATGATATTCTGAAAGGCAAAGGAGCTTGGACTACAACCAAGGTTCAATTATCCAGCAAAACTGAGCAAAATCTTTCAGGCAAGGAGATGGACATTTAATGAAATAAGAGATTTCTGGACCTTCTGATGAAAAGGCCAGAGCTAAATGGAAAATTTGATCTTTGAATACAAGACTCAAGAGAGGCATAAAAAGGTAAACAGGAAAAAAATATTAAAAAAAAAAACCTTGTTATTCAACTAGAGCATACTATTTACATCCCTATATGAGAGTATATTTCCTAATTTTGAGAATGGCATAGTTAGTACGACATCTAGAAGGGATCTATATAAACTGCCCAGGTTAACAGAAAAGGAAGTAAAATTTCTAAATAACCCCATCTCAGAAAAAGAAATTGATCATGCCATCAATGAACTCCATAGGGAAAAATCTCCAGGGGCAGATGGATTTACATGTGAATTCTATTAAACATTTAAAGAACAATTAATTCCTATACTTCATAGACTATTTGGGAAAATAGGCAAAGAAGGAGTCCTACCAAATTCTTTTTATGACACAAATATGGTACTTATACCTAAACCAGGAAGGGTCAAAACAGAGAAAGAAAATAATAGACCAATTTTACTAGTGAATATTGACGCAAAATTTTAAATAAAATATTAGCAAAAAGATTACAGCAACTTATCATGAGAATAATATACTATGACTAGATAGGATTTATTCCAGGAATGCAAGGCTGGATCAATATTAGGAAAACTATATGCATAATTGATCATATCAACAACAAAACTAGCAGAAACCATATGACTATCTCAATAGATGCAGAAAAAGCTTTTGACAAACTACAACACCCATTCCTGTTAAAAAAGTACTAGAAAGCATAGGAATAAACAGAGTCTTCCTTAAAATCTTAAGTAGCATCTACCTAAAACCATCAGCAAACATCATATGTAATAGGGATAAGCTAGGTGCATTTCCAATAAGATCAGGAATGAAACAAGGATGTTCCTTATCACCCCCTATTATTCAATTTGGTACCAGAAGTGTTTAGCAATAAGAGAAGAAAAAGAAATTGAAGTAATTAGAATAGGCAAAGAAGAAACTAAGTTATCACTCTTTCCAGATGATATGACAATTTACTTAGAGAATCCTAGAGGATCAAGTAAAAAACTACTTGAAATAATAAACAACTTTAGCAAAGTATCAGGATATAAAATAAACCCACATAAATCCTCAGCATTCCTATATTTACTAACAAAATTCAACAGCATGAGATAGAAAGAGAAATTCCATTAAAAGTTACTGTATACACTATAAAATATTTGAAAGTCTATCTGCCAAGACAAACCCAGGACCTATATGAACACAATTACAAAACACTTTTCACACAAATAAAGTCAGATCTAAATAAAAGGAAAAACATCAGTTGCTCATGGTTAGGCCAAGCTAGTATAATAAAAATGACAATTTTACCTAAATTAATTTACTTATTCAGTGCCAACCAGTCAAACTACCAAAAAATTATTTTACAGAGATAGATAAAGTAATAACAAAATTCATCTGGAAGAACAAAAGGTCCAGAATACCAAGGCAACTACTGAAAACAAATGCTGGGGAAGGTGGCCTAGCCATACCAGATATTAAACTGTTAATATATTAAATTGAAAAGTTTTTGTACAAACAAAGCCAATGCAACAAAGTTTAGGAGGGATGCAGAAAATTGGGAAATAATTTTTACAGTCAGTGTCTCTGACAAAGGTCTCATGTTTAAATATACAGGGAACTGAGTCAAATTTATAGGAATAGAAGTCATTCCCCAGTTGATAAATGATTAAAGGATATAAACAATTTTCAGAGGAAGCAATTAAAGATGTGTATACTCATATGAAAAAATGCTCTAAATCATGGTTGATTAGAGAAACACAAATCAAAACAATTCTTAGGTACCACATCTCTCCTGTCAGATTGGCCAACATGAGAAAACAGGAAAACGATAAATGCTGGAAAGGATGTGGGAAAATTGGAACATTGTTACATTGTTGGTGGAGTTGTGAACTGATCCAGCCATTCTGAAGAGCAATTTGGAACTATGCTCAAAGGGCTATAAGAAAGTGCATCCCCTTTGACCTAGCAATACCACCTCTAGAGCTGTATCCTAAAGACATAACATTAGTGGGAAAGGGATCCGTATGTACAAAAATATTTATAGCAGCTCTTTTTGTGGTAGCAAAGAATTGGAAATCAAGGGCATGTCCATCAATTGGGGAATGGCTAAACAAGTTGTAGTATACGAATGTAATAGAATACTATTGTGCTATAAGAAATGAGGAGCAGGTGGACTTCATAATAACCTGGAAAGACTTATGTGATCTGACACTGAGTGAGGGGTGCAGAACCAGGAGAACATTATACACAATTACAGACACATGGTATCTGTGATGACTAGCTTTGATAGACTTGGCTTTTCTCAGCAACACAAGCTTCAAAGACAGCTCCAAAAGACTCATGATGGGAAAAGCTATCCACATCCAGAGAAAGAATTACAGCATCTGAATGCAGGTTGAGGCAAACTATTTGCTCTCTTTTTTGGTTTTGTTTCTTCTTTCTCATGATTCATTCCCTTGGTCATAATTCTTCTTTACAACTAGACTATTGTGTAAATAAGTTTAATGTGAAGGTATATGTAGAACCTATATCAGATTACATGCCATCTTGGGGGGCAGGGGGGAAGAGAGTGATGGGAAAAAATTTGGAACTGAATGTTGTAAACTAAAAATAAAAAAAAAGAAAAACAGCAGAGTTATCCCCAGTAGTCTTGAAAAGGAGATGGGTATACTTAAACTGGAATTTTGGAAAGCCATTTTTGAGTTTAACAGCATGAAATCAACTAGCAGACCAATTATACCAAAAATGGTAATTTAAAAAAGTTATTTGCCATAATAATCTTAAATGAATGCATTCCACCACAGTCTTTGACAGAGAATATATATACATACATATATATATATGTGCATATACATGCATATATACACATATGTGTATTTACATATCTCTAATATATATGTATATATATGTTTCAAGATCTGCAAACTGTAGGATATGTGAAATTCATTGCCATGATAAGGCAGTTAGAATGCACAGTGAATAGTGTTGGGATTGGAATCATCTAGCCTCAGATACCTACTGGCTTTGTGATTCTTGGGAAGTCATTTAATCTTTATCTGTCTCAGTTTCCTCAACAATAAAATGGATGTAATAATAGTAACTGCCCAATAGGGTTGTTGTGAAGATCAAATGCGATTATATTTGTAAAGTGCTTACTATGTGCCTGGAAAATAAATAGGTGCTATTTAAGTGTTTTCCCCTGAAAATCATAGGAAGAAAGATAGAATTATACTCCTAAGGATAGGCATCAAACACTGTCAGTAGAGAAGTGACTTGAGAGTGTGTATTGGGAATCAAGATGGGCTCCTAGCACTTATTCAACAAAGTATCCTTGAACAATTTGGCCTTTGTTTCCTTGATTAAATTAGGAGTTCTTAATGATCTCCTTGTCTCAAGGGAAAGTCTAGTTTACATGGGTTTGAGTGACATGTTTGGGACATCAGAGGCTTTGAGACCATGTGGGTTTAAGTTGCATTTTTTTTTTAAATTTGATTTTTTTATTTTAAAAATTTAATTTAAATTTAAAATTAAAAATTTTAACATTTTTAGAATTATATAGTAAATTTCATAAATTTATTTTTAAAAATAAAACATTTAAAAATTAACAATCATGCTATTTTCATAAAACTACACAAGGAGAAAGGAAGAGCGGCTAGGCTCTAAGATACCGTATCCCAACACATATTGAGATCAAAAGATCAAATTCACTCCAGTTTGACTGAGAAACAAATGTTCCTAAATAAATGACTTTGTGAACACTAGAGACAATGGCAGCCCATATATCTCTAACTCTAATTAAGTTGAACAAAGGTTTCTTTACCATCCTGACAGGGTTAAATTAAAGTTACATGTTTGTTTGCTTCTAGGATCATAGAACTAAAGGAGGAAGGGACCTTTTAGATGAAGAAACCAAGGCCTAGGGATGCCTAGCAGATAAACTTTCTGAAACTAAAACCTTGGAACCCAAAGCCATCTATGACCAGCTTTTATCTACTGTCCCAAAATTCTATGCTAATTCAGATAGAATTCTCTTGGTCCCTGTGAATATATTCAATATTCTTTTTGAAATTGTTTTTTTTTTTAATGCAATTTACTTATTTAACATATTTGGTTTTCAGCATTGATTTTCACAACAGTTTGAATTACAAATTTTCTCCCCATTTCTACCCTCCCCCCCCACTCCAAAATGGCTTATATTCTGGTTGCCCTGTTCCCCAGTCAGCCCTCCCCTCTATCACCCCCCTCCCCTCTCATCCCCTTTTCCCTTCCTTTCTTGTAGGGCAAGATAAATTTCTACGCCTCATTGCCTGTGTATCTTATTTTTTAGTTGCATACAAAAACTTTTTTTGTTTTTGAACATCTGATTTTAAAACTTTGAGTTCCAAATTCCCTTCCCTCTTCCCTTCCCACCCACCCTCCCTAAGAAGTTGAGCAATTCAACCTAGGCCACACATGTATTATTATGCATAACCCTTCCACAATACTCATGTTGTGAAAGGCTAACTACATTTTGCTCCTTCCCAACCCATCCCGCTTTATTGAATTTTCTCCCTTGACCCTGTCCCCTTTCCAAAGTGTTTGTTTTGATTACCTCCACCCCCATCTGCCCTCCACTCCATCATCCCCCTGCCTTTTATTTTTTTTTTATCTTCCTCCCTCTTCTTTCCTGTGGGGTAAGATACCCAACTGAGTATGTATGGTATTCCCCCTCAGGCCAAATCTGATGAGAGCAAGGTTCACTCATTCCCCCCTCACCTGCCCTCTCCCCTCCTCCCATAGAACTGCTTCCTCTTGCCACCTTTATGCGAGATAATCCACCCCATTCTATCTCTCCCTATCTCCCTCTCTCAGTATGTTACTCTCTCATCCCTTAATTTCATTTTATTTCTTTTAGATATCTTCCCTTCATCCTCAACTCACCTTGTGTCTGCTCTCTCTCTTTTACATATATATATATATATATAAACACATATATATATATACACATACATACACATACATACATATACACATAGATATATACATACATACACATTCACTTATATATATATACATAAACATATATATATATACATATATATATATATGCATATTCCCTTCAACTACCCTAATACTGAGGTCTCATGAATCATACTCATCATCTTTCTATGTAGGAATGTAAACAAAACAGTTCAACTTTAGTAAGTCCCTTGCAATTTCCGTTTCTTGATTACCTTTTCATGCTTCTCTTGATTCTTGTGTTTGAAAGTCAAATTTTCTATTCAGTTCTGGTCTTTTCACTGAGAAAGCTTGAAAGTCCTCTATTTTATTGAAAATCCATATTTTGCCTTGGAACATGATACTCAGTTTTGCTGGGTAGGTGATTCTTGGTTTTAATCCTAGCTCCATTGACCTCCGGAATATCGTATTCCAAGCCCTTTGATCTCTTAATGTAGAAGCTGCCAGATCTTGGATTATTCTGATTGTGTTTCCACAATACTCAAATTGGTTCTTACTGGCTGCTTGCAGTATTTTCTCCTTGATCTGGGAGCTCTGGAATTTGGCAACAATATTCCTAGGAGATTTCTTTTTGGGATCTATTTGAGGAGGCGATCGATAGATTCTTTCAATTTCTATTTTGCCCTGTGGCTCTAGAATATCAGGGCAGTTCTCCTTGATAATTTCCTGAAAGATGGTATCTAGGCTCTTTTTTTGATCATGGCTTTCAGGTAGTCCAATAATTTTTAAATTATCTCTCCTGGATCTATTTTCCAGGTCAGTGGTTTTTCCAATGAGATATTTCACATTGTCTTCCATTTTTTCATGCCTCTGGTTCTGTTTTATAATATCCTGATTTCTCATAAAGTCACTAGCTTCCACTTGCTCCAATCTAATTTTTAAAGTAGTATTTTCTTCAGTGGTCTTTTGGACCTCCTTTTCCATTTGGCTAATTCTGCCTTTCAAGGCATTCTTCTCCTCATTGGCTTTTTGGAGCTCTTTTGCCATTTGAGTTAGTCTGTTTTTTAAGGTGTTGTTTTCTTCAGTGTATTTTTCAGTATTTTTTTGGGTCTCCTTTAGCAAGTCATTGACTTGTTTTTCATGGTTTTCTTGCATCCTTCTCATTTCTCTTCCCAATTTTTCCTCTACTTCTCTAACTTGCTTTTCCAAATCCTTTTTGAGTTCTTCTATGGCCTGGGGCCAGTTCATGTTTTTCTTGGAGGCTTTGGTTGTAGGCTCTATGACTTTGTTGTCTTCTTTAGGCTGTATGTTTTGGTCTTCTTTGTTACCAAAGAAAGAATCCAAAGTCTGAGATTGAATCTGGGCGTGTTTTCGCTGCCTGGCCATATTCCCAACCAACTAACTTGACCCTTGAGTTTTTCAGTGGGGTATGACTGCTTGTAGACTAACGAGTTCTATGTTCTACGTTTGGGGGGGAGGTGCCAGCTCTGTCAGAGCTGCACTCCTCCTTCCCCAAGGACCCCCAGTCCGGACTGGGCTTAGATCTTCAGCAGGCTGTTGCACTCCTGCTCTGATCAGCCACTTAATTCCTCCCACTAGGTGGGCCTGGAGCCGGAAGTAACAACAGCTGTAGCTGCCCCACCTCCGCTGCCCCTGGGGCTGGAAGCCGAACCGCGAACTCCTTCCACTCCCGCAGCTTTTCCCACTAACCTTCTCCGCAGTCTTTGGTGTTTGTGGGTCGAGGGGTCTGGTAACTGCCGCAGCTCACATATTCAGGGCGCTAGGGCCCCCTCCGCCCGGCTTCTGGTCTGGATCGTCCATGCCGCTCAGGCTGGGCTCTGCTCCACTCCGTTCCCAGCTCCCAGCTCCGTGTGGAATAGACCTCACCCAGAGACCATCCAGGCTGTCCTGGGCTGGAGCCCTGCTTCCCTCTGCTGTTCTGTGGGTTCTGCCATTCTAGAATTGGTTCAGAGCCATTTTTATAGGTTTTTGGAGGGACTCGGGTACGGAGCTCACTCTAGTTCGTGTTTACCAGCCGCCATCTTGGCTCTGCCCCCTTTAAGTTGCATTTTTGTGATGCTTTTAGGTCATGTGGGTGAGTTGCATGTGTGTATCACCTCTGACCCTGAACAAGATATATGAACCCAGAGGTTGGCTTTCTCTTTTGATGCTCTGAGCCACAGCAGGAGTGGTGCGTGACTCTAGGCAAGCTGTTGTTATGAGCTCCCTGGCTTTGAAGAAAACCCAGATGTTGATGCTTCTCTGGTAACTGTGTATTGTGATTTTGTCAGACAGAAATCTATCTGTTGATTTGTGTTTATTTGCTCTGAAGCTCAGGGTGCTGGCTTTTCCCCCTGAGCTGAGTGAATGATATTTGTATGCTGGATTAAAGTAAGATTGTTAACTCCCTTAACATTGCTTTCCTTAGCAAAGCAGATCAAAAGAACCTGGGCTTGCAGCATTCTTATTGTTGGGCTCATATTGGTTTTTCACTGCCACAGCAGCCACTAGCTGAATTGCTGAAACAGAGTGCTAGTGAAGGTCTATGAAAATCACTGGAAGGTTACATAAATATTTATTTCATTCATGCAGTAGAGAACTTGTGCATCACATTACTCAATTAAAGACAACACTCCACCTTACCCCCAAGAAATATGAGAAAAGAGATATAGGAAAAATTAAAAATTCTATATTCCCTTTGCTACTGAAAGTAAAATTGAAGAATAAGGAAATAAAAACTGTCAAAGAAATAAAGACAATAAAAAATTTTAAAAAATTAATCAAATACTTAACAGAACCTTAAGAAGTAAAAATAGCAGAGCTAAACAAAAGAAGGAGGATTTGGAATATTTCTCATTGCCTAAATGGTCACAAAAAGTCCACTGTAATGAAAATGCAAGTTAAGAAAAGTAAGAGAAAGGTTGCGCATGGTTCATATAATATACAACAGAACAGTTACATAGAAGGAGGTTAGTGGGCTGCTAACTTTTCTGCAAAACTGGAAAACAGCAGGACTGGATAAGATTCTTGGTCCAAATGTTTCACATGAATTACTAACAAAACACTTTACCAAATTCCTCTCAGACAAGTCTGAGCCTTCCCTTTTTAACAGGATGTGTCACAAATCAATTACCACCAGATGAGAACACCAGCAACCTCTCCAAATGTAGGGTAGTTAAATGCTTATGTACTTTATGTACTTGGTACAGAGGATTCATAGACTGTATCAATAAAAAAAATCTATAAAAAGTCAGACACACCTACAAACACACACACACACACACACACACATTGGCTGAAGAGCAAAAAGAGTGTGTCAAAAAATCCCAAATCTGTAAAGTGTATCAATTCAGTAGTTATTGAATAAGGGCTCCCCAAAACCTTAACATTTATACTGCCTTTGTTGATTACTGCAAAGCCTGTGATTCAGTTCCATACTCATGACTTATTCATGTGGTGCAAACATATGAACTCGACCCAGGTTTAGTAAGAACACCATTGTATTTTATTTCTGCACGGAAAATTGCTCTCTATTTAAAATACCCCATCAAGACAATGAAAAGTACAATTGGTGTCAACTGTGATATTTTTCAGGAATACAATTTAAGCCTTTATGGATTTTCCTAATAGAACTAAATATGGCTTCCAAATTAAGGAGGGAATTCAACCAAATCATCTCATTTATCACTTTGTGTATATGGATAATATTAAAATATATGGCTCCACTGAAACTACACATTCATCTCATGGAATCTTTCTCCAAAGAGATAATAATGTCATTTTACCATGATAGGTGAAAAATTCTTAACATTCACTAAGGGAATAGAAACTGAAGGCTTTGAGACTGAATTCAGGGTTCAGAATAAACCAATAGATAAAGGTGATGTCTAGAGATACATCTTTTTTGGTAAGACACATTGAGCATAAAGCTATCGAATAGAACACTGTAGCTATGCATGTCAAGAGACTTACAGCATCCTATTATTAAAGCTGAAATGGAAAGAAAATGTTTCAAGTCATTAAAACCTATACAACACATAATAACATTCTTACTATATATTTTTGACACTGTGAAATGGTCTGTAAGAGATTTAGAAATTATTGTCATGCACCCATATTTATACAATGTATTTATTAACGAAACACATGGCCAATCAACCTAAGGAAGCTATAGTAATATAACCACTTCTTTTTTGTGTTTGTTTTCACTTAATCATAATGACAGCCATTTCTTTAATGACTATGATTTTTCAAAAGTTTTTATTCATGTCTTTTAATTTGTTTTTACTTTATCATCTTTTCTCCCAGTATCCCTCCACATCCCAGAGAGTCATGCCGTACAACAAATATTTTTAAGGAAAAAGAAAAGGGAAAAATCAGTATAACTGTTATATACATAGGAAAATCTGAAAATACATGCAATGCACTACATTCTCAGACCCCCCTCCCCAGCTCTGTAGATCAACAAGGGGCGTGTGCCCTCTCATATCTATTATTTCAATTCATGCTCATCCTTTTAAAAAAAATTGCAGCATTAACTTTGCCTTTTTTGCAGTTGTTGTTTACATTTACGTTGTTGTAATCATTTCATATATTGTTTTCTTGACTCTCCTTCATTCACTCTAATAGTTCACATAGATCTTGCTATACTTCTCTGTCTTCATCACCACATTCATGATTTCTTACAGCCTAGTAATATTCCATTAAATTCATGTAACAAAATTTGTTTATCTACCCACTATTCAATGGGCATCTATTTTGTTTACAATTCTTTGTTATTGCAAAAAATGCTGGTACAAATACTTTGGTGTATAAGTTCTACTTCTTATCATGACCTCCTTGGGGATATAGGTAGTGGAATCTCTGGATCAAAGGGTGTGGACATTTTATTCACTTTACATAATTCCAAGTTGCTTTCCAAAATAGTGGATTGATGACTCCACCAACAATGTACTGCTATTCCTATCTTCCATCAGCTCCTCCAAAAGTGACTATTTTTCATCTTCCTTTGTCTTTGTCAGTTTTCATGATATGATATGAAACCTCAGGGTTATTTTCAATTTTGTTTATTTTATTATTAGTGATTTGGAACATTCTTTCATATGGTTCTTAATAGTTTCCAATTCTTCTTTTGTGAACGCTTTGTTCATATCCTTTTACCACTTATGCATTTAAGAAGTGGCTTTTGATCACACACACTATTTATATATTTTGAATACCAAGCCCTTATCAGAGAAATGTGATACAAATATGTTTCTATTTGACACTTCCCTTCTTATTCTGGGTTATTAATTTTGTTTGTGTAAAAACTTTCCACTTTCAAATAACCAATTGTATCTATTTTGGCTTTTATAATTCCCTGTATTCATTGTTTGATTAAGAATACATTTCCTACCTACATATATGAAAAGTATATTACATGTTTACTTTCTAATTTTAATGGTATAGACCCTTAATTTTAAGGCCACTTATCCATTTAGAGTATATTGTGGAATATGTTGCAAAGTGTTTGTCTAAGTCTAATTTCTGCTAGACTTTTCCCCCGTTTTGACAACAGATTTTTTAATCAAATAGGGAGTTTTCAAATAATTTGTTTTCTAATTTATCAAACACAGGGTTATTTAGTTCCACTATTTCAGATTTTTCCTTGTTGATTCTGTTCCATTAATCTACCACTCTATTTTTAAATCAATACCAGATGGTTTTGGTAATTGAAATTTTGTAGTTTGAGATTTGGAAGTACTATTCTGCTTTAGCCCCTACCTCTTTTCATCATTTCCCTTGAAATTTCACAACTTTTTAATTTTACAAATGAATTTTTTATCATTATCCTATTCAGTTGTGTAAAGTATCCATTTGATAATTTCATGGTAAAGCATTTAAATTGTAAATTAACTTTAGTAGTATGGTCATTTATATTATACTAGCATGGCCCAGCAATGAGCACTGAACATTTCCCCAGTTATTTAAGTTGTTCTGTGTTTCTTTAAGGAGCTGTTCATAATTGTGTATGTGTGTATGTATATATATATATATATATATATATGTATATATATATATATGTATATATATATACACACATGCATACATATATGTGTGTGGATATATACAGATGCATATATCTGTATACACATGTACACACACACACATATATATAATATATCCATATATGTGAGTATGTGTGAGCATGTGTATAATAGTATGTTTTACTAGGTTTGTCCCTATTTTATGCATTTTTAGTGATGTAGAATGGGATTTATCTTCTGGAATTCCTCTTGGAATTTATTGTTATATTTGGAAATGCTGTTGCTTTGTGAGGGTTTATTTTGTATTCTGCAACTTTACTGAACCTCTTGCCTGAATTATAAGCTTTGATGATTCCTGACTGTCTAAATCCAGGGTGAGGAACCTGCAGCCTTGAGGCCACATATGGCCTTCTACGTCCTTGGGTGCAACCTTTTGACCAAGTCCAAGTTTTATAGAACAAATCTTTTTTATTAATTGGATTTATTCTGTCAAGTCTGAATTCAGTCAAAAGGCTGCACTTGAGGATGTAGAGGGCCACATGTGGCTTCAGGGCCAAAGGTTCACCACACCTTGACTAAATAAGCCATTATGTTATCAGCAAATAGAGACAGTTTTATCTCCTTTTTACCTATTTTTGCAACCTCAATTTCTTTTTTCTTGTCTTATTGCTATTGATAGCATTGCCAGGACCATATCAAATTATAATTCTAGAATTGTATTAAATAGTCATGGGGAGAGTTGATATCCTTGTTTAACTACAGTATTTATTGGGGAAACTTTTAGTGTATCTATCCTCATTGCATAAGACTTGCGTTTGGTTTTAGGGAAGTATTTTTTGTGACATTAAAAAGGTCTTTATGTGCCTATACTTTTAGGTGTTTTTTAAAAAAAATCATGTATTAGTGCTATGCTTTGCCAAAGGATTTTTCTAAACCTATTAAAATCAGCATGCAGTTTTGATTTTTATTTTTAATATAATGAATTTTCTGGATTTTTTCCACCAATTTTTATCGATCTTTGAATCTCTAATATAATTTAATTAAAAAAACTTTTATTAAGTGCCTGCTATGTGCCAGGTACTGCATTAAGCACTGGTGTTACAAAAAGAGGCAAAAGACAGTTTCTGCCCTCAGTGAGCTTACAATCTAATGAGGGAGACAACATGCAAACATACATATACACACACACACACATACATATATGTGTGTGTGTATGTATGTATGTATATGTATTATATATGTATATATATATATATCAAAATATGTACAGGATAAACAAAAAAGATAACACAGGGAAGGCATTAGAATTAAGAAGGAGTAGGAAATGCTTCTATAGGGGGTAGGAATTTAAGTGGGACTTAAAGGAAGGTATGGAGATCAGTAGTTTGAGTGGAGAAAGGAGAGCATTCCAAGCATAAAGAACAGGTAGAAAAAATTCCTAGAGCCAAGAGATGAAGTATCTTATTTATGCAACATCCAGGAGGCCAGTGTCACTGGATTGCAGAATGCACTTTGGGGAGTGAGGTGCAAGAAGACTGGAAAAGTAAGAAGGTGCTAAGTTATAAAGGACTTTGCATGGCAAACAGAGCATTTTGTATTTGTTCCTGGAGACAATAGGGTGGCCCTGCAATTCATCAAGTAGGGGTGTGACATTGTCACACTTGCATTTCAGGAAAATCAACTCTGGTGACTAAATGGAGAATGGATTGGAGTGGGGAGAAATTTGAAGCTTCTGGTCCTGATTTCTTAGATGAATTGCCTTGGTATGTTTGACATTTATTTAAAATATTTGAATGACATTATTAGTGATATTGGTCTATAATTGTCCTGTGGTTATTTTTATCTCATAAAAGGAATCTGATAAGCTTTTTCTCTCTTAATTTTTAAGAATAATTTGGTTAGTATTGTTCTTTTAAAGTTTAATATAATTCTGTGAATCCATGAGGACTAGCTGTTTTTCCTGACCCTCTTGGGTATTTACTTTGTGTTTATTTTTCTTCTATTGGATTATGTGAAATCTATATTCGTTCTTCTTTCGGTTTGAGTTGTTGTATTTTCAAGGTATTCCTCTATTTTATGTTCTTAGCTTTATAGTACATAGTAGTTCTGATATTAAAAAAAATTCTTCTGGACTTATTGTGATTTCATTTTGTTCCTTTGCTATTTTGTTGAATTGATTTTCTGTCTCTAATTTGATTGACTAAAGATTTATAATGTTTTTCAGTCTTTCTAAAAAAAACAACCTTTAGATCTACTAATCCTTCTTAATGGGGTTTTTAAATTCAATTACAAAAAACTGTTATTTTATCTGCCTGTGTAATAGTTAATCAAACATTGAACATACAAAAACAGTAGGACAGTGATGTGTCTCAGGGCTATTTCTATTAACCCCATCAAAAAGATAAACAGGCACTTGAAACACTGACCAATTAGGGTCTGCCTGGTTCTTAAATTCATTATCCTTGCTCCTAAATAGAATTAATGATGGCTTCTAGCAAGTCAAACCAAAATATTTTATGAACTATGTATATGAATACATAGATAGATAGATAGATAGATAGATAGATAGATAGATAGATAGATATGGCACCAATGAAAACCACTTTAAACAGATCCTTTATCTTCTGGAATCTTTCTCCAATGACATGGAAACTATTTCAACTTAATAAGAGTAAAATGCTTAGTGTATGCCAAGGAAAGATAGAAACAAAAGTTTTCATGCTTGAGTCCATAGAGCATGTTGCACTAATGGATGAAAGTGATACCCCATATATATCTATATCTATATCTATATCTATATCTATATCTATATCTATATCTATATCTACATCTATATCTATACCTTGTTCTCTTCTAGGTAAGACAAGAAAAGCATAAACATATCAAACAGAAAGCTATGGCTAAATATGATAAAAGACTTACTGGAAGCCTGAAATTTAAGCTAAGTGGAAGAATGTGTTTAAAGTAATTAATACGTACACAATTCTAGTCTTGATGTGCATGTTCAAAATAGTAAAATGGATGATAACATATTTTAGAAATATCTTCACAGAAACATATACAATCATACATAGTAGGTGCTGAGGAAACGTTTATTCCTTTCTTCATTAATCAAATCCAGAACAGATATAGAAACCTCAACACATACTCACCAAAAACCATGCTATGTTTCCTTAGGAATATGAAAAAGCCAGAAAAGCTAAAAAAAAAGCAAAAAACAAACTACAGAAACACTATTAGAATAAACAGATGTGACTGTTAAATAATAGTAAAGGCTAAAAACATGTAAATACCATTGCATTTGTCAAATCTAACAAAAAATGGTTTATCTCCAGATGGAGCCTATGAAATAGCTAAAATTTCAAGCTCGAATCAAAAGTTTATCTGTTAGAGACAGCTTCATAAGCTTAGACAAAAATATCAACAATAACAGCAACAAAAATCAAACTAACTAACTTAGTTATGGAAATATATGGGTAGAAACAGATGAGGATCAGGCCATTGCTACCAGAAATTATAAAATATTTTTTCTTCAGAAAGCTGGATTTAGTGATCAATGTAGATTACGCAAAAAATAGTAGAACTTGTGCAACCTATCACTTTAGGGCATAAAAAAATATTCATCCATAGAATACTTAGCAAGACACAGTGTAGTGACTAGAATTATATCTCAAAAGCCTGTTGTCTTTCACAAAATAACAGACATCAATCTAAAGATTTTTCACTTATTAGTCTTTTTAAAAAAATCTTTAAATTTATTTATTATTATTTTTAAAAAATCTATTTTTTAATCCTTTTTTATTTGAGGGGGGAAGGCAGAGCAATTGGGGTTAAGTTACTTGTCACACAGCTAGTAAGTATGTCAATGTCTGAGGCTGGATTTGAACTCAGGTCCTCCTGATTCCAGGGCTGGTGCTCTACTCACTGTGTCACCTACCTGCCCTATTCATCACTCTTAATGGAGTTTTAAATTCAACTACAAAAAAATGTTATTTTATGTACCTGTGTAGATTTGTACTCAAACTAGACCATTATAGCTGTTGCCCCACACCTACTTAGACATAAGGCTGACCTATAAAAACTTAAGAACAATGTTTTAATATGTGTTATATTCCAAATACTTATAGTTAATCTCTAAACTACATGGGAAGAAAAACTTTCAAATTATAGAGATCTAGCCAAAGAAATTCAAGTAATATAGAAAAAAAGATGCATTTCCATTATCCTGCCTGCTACTGGAGCTGTCCTAAATATGTTTTCATTGAGTATGCAGAAAAACCAGCTTATATTTCAATAATTTTATTCAATTACAAAAAAATGATTTTATCCACTTGTGCAAATTGTATGTAGGAAATAGAATACCATAGCAGGATATTGACTTTTCCTAAGACATCTTCTATACCTCCCCTATTGAAAAAGGGAATAGAACAAGATGATAATGATAATGATAAGTGATAAATACTCTTGGATTTGTCAGATGTAATTAAAAGTGGATTACCCATGGATGTAGCCTATGAAGCGACTAACATCTGTAAATCGAATCAAAGGGCCCTACTCATGTCACATCTGCATGAATTCAATTGACAATATGTTGACAAAGAAACATCAAAGAATTGATTGAAACATGTAAATGTGTTTATGTGATAGTAATCCATGTTTAGATCATTCCCAGTAGAAATTATGGAAAGAGTAATTATTAATTCAGATTATTTAGAGAAATGGTAGAAATTGTGCAACATACCATTGCAGGTAGTACAAATTAATATTTTCTAAATACCTAGAAACATTTCATCAGGTGACTAGAATTTTACATCATCATAATAAGAACCAACTTTCTGCTTTGCAAAGATCACTGCTTTACATTTATTAAATCATTTGATCCTCACAACAACACTGGGAGATAGGTACTAGTATTATCTACATTTTGCAGATGAGGAAAGTGATCTGTTTAGTAAGTGACTGAAACAAGATCTGAACTTAAGTGTTCCTGACTCCCAACATTTTATCTATTGTGTTACATAACTGCCACTATCCTTTAAAAATTGATAGACCAAAACTCCCCATATTACAAAGTCTCCAAAGTATTCATACAAATTCAAGAAATAAACTGTACTAGGATGAGTATTTTCTTTTTTCTTTTTAAAATGTCAATATTATTTTATTGTTTCCAATTACATGTAAAGATACTTATCAACATTCATTTTATAAGATTTTGAGTTCCAGACTTTTTTCCCTCCCTTCCTTCCATCCCCCCTCCCCAAGACAGCAAGCAATATGATACAGGCTATACATGTTCAATCATGTTAAACATATTTCCACATTAGTCATGTTGTGAAAGAAGAATCAGAACAAAAGGGAAAAAACCATGCGAAATAAAAAAACCAACAACAACAAAATTGAAAATACTGTGCTTTGATCTATATTCAGACTCCAGTGGATATCATTTTTTCATCATGAGTCTTTTGGAGTTGTCTTGGATCCTTGTATTGTTGAGAAGAACTAAGTCTATCATTGTTGATCATCACACAATGTTGTCACTGTGTACAATGTTCTCCTGTTTCTGCTCACTTCACTCAGCATCAGTTCATGTCTTTCCAGGGTTTTCTGAAATCTGCCTTTTCATCATTTCTTATAGCACAATAATACTCTATTACTTTCAGATGCCACAACTAGTTCAGACTTTTTTTCCCAATTGATGGGTATTCCTTCAATGACCAATTCTTTGCCACCACAAAAAGAGCTGCTACAAATATTTTTGTACATGTAGGTTCTTTTCCCTTTTTTATGACCTCTTTGGGATACAGACCTAGTAGTTGTGTTGTTGGATCAAAAGGTGTGCACAGTTTATAGCCTTTTGGGCATAGCTCCAAATTGCTTTCCAGAATGGTTGGATCAGTTCTGAACTCCCTCAAACAATGCATTAGTGTTCCAATTTTCCCACATCTTCCCCAACATTTATCATTTTCCCTTTCTGTCATATTAGTTAATCTGACAGGTATGAGGTGGTACCTCAGAGTTGTTTTAATTTGCATTTCTCTAATCAATACTGATTTAGAGCATTTTTCATATAACTACAGATAGCTTTAATTTCTTCATCTGAAAACTATTCATATAGGATGATTATTTTCACAAATAAAATACTTGTTCACAATCACTTAGAAATAACTTCGATCTGTACACACACACACACACACACACACACACACACACACACACACAAATTAAGAAATATTTTTAACAGACCTTTCTATATCAAGTCCCCTTAACTATAAACTATGTCAGGGCTGTCCAAATATGGCCGATGGGTCACATGTGGTCCTCAGTGCAATTTTATGTGGTCCTCCTGTGGGTTTTAATTTTCACAAGTGAAAAAAATAAAATAATAGTTTGCATAGAATGTATATTAGATTTTTTTAACTCCATCTAATAAATAATCTCATTGATGTTAATTTTCTTTGGTGCTTTTAAGCAGCATTGCAGATGGAACATATCTCACGGAATTTTCAATCTATCTGTGGGATGCATTCCATTTGTACCATGTAGACTAGTCAGCATGCACCTACCTTTATACTGTTGTGTTGTCGCTTCATTGTTTTCTGTTTGCTTTTGCCCTTTGTGCCTTTACCTGTCCTATTGTTGACACGTGTTCCCCTACTTTCTATTAGCATACTGTATTTTTTATTCTGGGTGCAGCCCTAGAATAATTATTTTATTTTAATGCAGCCCTAAGAAAACCTAAGACTGGACAGCCCTGAACTATGTGGTTGAAAAGCTCTCAAAGTGTAGAGATCTAGTAAAAGAAAAGTAAACTATGTGAGGACAAATTAATGAAGATAATCATCTCCATTTCTTGTCTGCTATTGAAGTTGTCCTGAAGAAGTTTTCAGGAATGCTACAGAAAATAATCTTGCATCTCATTACTTTTATTTAATTGCAGAAAGCAGATACTTTTATGTATCTGTACACTGATAGAATAACAGCAGAACAGACAATTATCCCAGGACCATTTCTATCTAACATCCACTCAAAGAAAAAAGATGAAAATGAGACGGTAACAATGACAACAGTGTCACCAACAACACATTTTTCTAAACACTAAAATTCACAAAGCACTTTCCTGACAAAAACCCAGTGAAGTAAATGCCACTCCTTGGAGGTAAAGTGACTTTTCCTCAGTCACATAGCTAATGTCAGTGGTGCTATGAATTGAACATAAAGACCCTTGCATTCTTGTCCTGGCTTTCCAACTCTCTTGCTCTGAGACCTGGGGTGAGTCAAGTAGCCTTTCTGTGCCTGTTTCCTTATGAGTGAAATGGAAGAAATAAAACCTTCCCTGTCCTTCTTCAAGGGCTTTCTCTAAGCAAATTCTTTCTCCCCCTTTGTCTTTTCCATTCCCTTTTTTAAAAACCATCCTGGATCCTTGGCCTCACAATTAAAAAACTTTTAAAATTTGTTTTTCAAAGTTTCCCTGGATCCTCCTGATGTTTTGTGCCTGAGGTGATCAATAAGCAAACTTGACTACTAGTATTTTCTAGGCAAATTTTCCTCTTGAAAATTCTCTATGTCCTTCTATCTCTGTCATGATTGCAGTCTGTCGGCATGGATGGACCTAGAAAACCTCCCTTTAAAAAGGGAAAAAGCATTAAGGGCCATGAGCACAGAGCCCTAAGTATTCTGGCAGTTGGCCAGATATGGATGCTGGTGATAATATAGAATGAGAGGAATGAAAGAAGTCACAAAGTGTGAGAAACAGCATGTTTCTTTTCTTTACTTTGTTCACCAAATTGATAGACCCCTCTCTTCCAACTCAACTAGTTTGAATCCTGCATAGACAACCATCTTTCCCCCACTATACAAATTTTTAAGAAGCTAAATATTTTCATAAAAAATGATTCTTACCTGATATCTAACCTCAAACATCTTTATAGCATCTTTTGAAGAGCTTTCAAGTCAATCACTACCCCTTTCTTTTAGATAGCATAGGAAACTAAATACAATGCCAGAGGATCTGGATGAAAAAATATTTTTTTAATCAGTCATCTAGATGTTTTCTCTGCATAACATTAAAATAGCCAACATTGAGTGATTACAGCATCCAGATGACAATTTCTCAGTTTTCATCAGAGTACTTCTGTGTCATGTGGGAACCACCATTGCTGAACAAGGAACAGATAAAGAAAAATGGCTAAGAATATACTTACCCAATTTGCATTTGACTAAAAGACCTCTAAGGTTCCTTCTATTTCTAAACTTATATCTTTGAGACTCTAATTATTGGGATAGTGAATTGCTTATATGTTAGCAGTAGGGCAGGAAGAGAGAAGAACATTAGAAAATCAAATTCCAAAATGACTGGAAACCACTGTCTTAGACATTCTGTTGCTGCCTCATTCTATATTTTATCACCAGAAATACTCTTTCTATTTATAAATTACATATTTTATTAATCAGGAAATAAGTTCTGACAAAAAGAGAATTAATATGTGGGTTGATCTTCATTTCATTTCAAAGAAATTAATAAGATAACATCCTCAAATAATCCCCAATTATCCTAAATTGGCCTCAGTGAGTTAACTTATTAAGTTTTATGATTTTCCACCCTCATTCCTTCCTAAGAAAAAATTCCAAATACAATACAAAAAAGCCACTAAGAGAACAGCCTGTATTCAGAGCCTATGTGTTCTCTTGTTTTTCTGGCAGTGACTTAGCTAGATGGAGTGGTAACTTAGAGAAAACCGAGAGGCACCCTGTGCCAAGGATTGTATGAGATGGTTCCCAATGGTCTAACATTTTTCCAGTTCAAAAATCTGTCGAAAGATTATCACTGGTGAGATGAGGAAGCAGCCTTAGAGAGGGAGAGAGAGAAGATAGATGTTTGGGCTGTTCTTTAAAAATACACTCTTCCAAAGGAGAAACTTTTCTCTGTGACCAACTCCCATGCCAAGCAGCAGCTTTTCTGATCACAGTACAGAGAATGTCTGATTTATGAGTGTGTGGTGTATTAGGTCTAGAAAACACACATTATTAAATGCAAACACTCATACACACAACTATTTGGCTTGATTTAAAACCAACATCTACTCACGACTCAGGGGTTCAAATCAAACTCCATTCTGTAGTGCAAGCCTTTATTTCCTACTGTTAAACAAAATCCTCCTTTTAACACAATGTGCATGAAAATCATGCTGAATTAATTCAAAGGGTTTCAGAGACATCAAATAGCTCTTTAAAAAGCAATATTTTGATGATTTAAGTGTAAATGAACCAGAAACATATGGAGTAAATTTCTTGAAAATTGCACATGATTTCAAAAATTAAGGGGGAAAAGTTCTTGGCAAAACCTAGTTGGGTTTTTATCTAATCCAAAATATTTGAAAAATAATTTGAGACATTTCATAAACTCAAACAGCTGGTTTCTCTATCCATAATGCATTTATTATATACATTCCTTTTCACTGGGGAAAGCTTTATTTGTACTGAAGAGGGCAGGTATTTCAGGTACCAAAGCACAGAATGGAGAAAGCCAATGATTCTGCATCATTCTTCAGGGAATAAAGGTCCTATGCCAACATTTATATGCAGAACTGTTATCTTCTTGACATTAAACATTATTTTCAGGGGTGAATAGTTTTCCTATTTGTGAAATAACTTGGGAGAAGTGGTGAGGGGTAATGGATAGAGAGCTGGCCACAGAGTGAAGAAGACCTAGGTTCAAGTCCTGTTTCTAATATATATTGGTAATTTGACTTTGGTCAAGTCACTTAACCCTTCAGTGCCTCCAGAAAACTCTCTAGAGTTATAAACTTCAGAAGAGATATGCTTTGCATCAGAGGGAGTTTTCTTACAGGAATCTTCCTACACTGATGAAATCAGAAAAATTTTAATTGACTTCACACAAAAATATCCTTCTTTCTGAAACCATGGTTGCTGGTTGCCACATGGTCCTCTCTCAAACACCCTATTTAGACCAAAAAGCCTAATTCACTAAAGATCCAAGTCACCTCTACTATTTGGAGTCTGTCAAAATCTCCATTCTGTTTAACAATCTAGGTAGGTATGAACATACATAAAAATCAGTATGATTGTTGCAAATTCTGCCTCATAATAGGATGAAAAGCCAGAGCATTCACAATTACTTTATATTCATATTTATTTCAAATTTTAGCAATTATAATTGCCATTGAATGCTCAGAATCACCCTTGATTGCTCTCTCTCTCTCCATCTCTGTCTCTCTGTGTGTCTCTCTCTCTTTCTCTCTCTGTCTCTCTCTGATTCTGTCTCTCTCTGTCTCTTTCTGTCTCTTTATCTCTGTCTCTTTCTATCTCTCTGTCTCTTCTCTCTTTGCTATTTCTATCTGTCTGTCTCTCTGTTGATCTTTCTCTTTATCTCTGTCTTTCTCTCACTCTGCCTCTGTCTCTCTTCCCCTGTCTCTGTTTCTATCTCTCTATCTCTCCATTATCTATATCCAGTGAGATACCAAGTCCTGTTCATTTTGACTTCAAAGAGTCCGTCAGGGTGGCCTAGTGCAGAAAGTGTAAGAGCTAGCCCTGGAGTAGGGGTGGGAGGGACAGGGCAAGGGGACCCTGGGCCAGGGTCTCCTACTTACTAGCAAATCATTTCGCTACTCAGAGCCTTAGTCTCCTCACTTGTAAAAAGGATATAAAAATACACATGATAACTATTTCACAGAGGGTTTATGAGGAAAGCACTTTGAAAACTTTAAAGTATTATTTAACTAAAAGCTATTTATTTTCTATCATAGTCATCCTTGTCATAATTTAGGTCCTCATCACTTCATACCTGAATAATTGAAATAACCTAACTGGTTCCTTGCTTCTAGTCTCCCCCATACCAAATCTGACACCTACTACTCTCTGTATCATTTACTTCCTATCTGGGTCTGATGTATTTTTAAGGTTAATTTTAGGTTCACCTCTTCTATGAAACCTTTTCTTATCTCCTTATTATACAACAATCTCCATTCCAAACTGCAATAGCATTTATTCTCTATCCTATCATATAGTATACACAGCCTTGATGAGATGATGGGGACATTAGAATGTAAAAAACCACATTTTTTATATTTGCCAATAAGCTCTGAGTCATAAATTTGGACAGTGAATGTAGGACTCAGTTTTCTAGGAATCAAGTGATCTTGGATCTTGTCCTGGTTCTGCTGTTAACTACCTGTGTGAACTTGGAGTCACCTAACCTCTTTGGGTGTTGTGTAGACAAATTAAAATGAGCTTGTTAGATTGCACTACCTAAAAATATTTTCTAGCTACAACATTCAATTTAAAATCATTTAGTCTACCCTTATCCTTTTCGTTCATTCCTTTGGCTCTGCCCAGACTCTCCTGTCCACACTCTTCCCTCTGCCTAACGCAATATCTGTGAATTGTAAGAAATAATGATTATTGGTATATTTATGAAATTCTTTACCCACAGGGCAGGTTTGACCCTCTACTTTTGAAAACAGGTGTCTGAGCTAGGGATTTCAGAGGCCATGCTGATCTCCCTCTTCCCTCTGGGAGTCCTTTCAAAAGAATCTTGGCTAGCATGAACCGGCACAAAGTGAAATGATAAGAAGCAGAACAACTTATACAAGAACAGCAACATTGGAAGGAAAAACAACTCTGAAAAATATAGGAACTCTGATGAATTCAGTGACTAACTGTGTTTCCACAGAGCCTATGATTAGGTGAAAAAAGAGACATACGTTTTTGGACATGGTCACTGTGTAGATCAATTTCCACTGGCTATTTGTTAGAAGAGGTTTTTTCCCCTTTCTCTCTGTTGTTGTTACTATCGTCCTTCTTTCTTTTTGGAAAAGGAGCAGATTTTAGTGGGGCAGAGCTGTACAAAGTCACCAACCTCACTCTCTCCTCCAGAGTCAGACAAAGTTCGGTGACAAAACAAAAATCAAGATGTGTGGCAATGGTCCAGGGTGCAGTGGGTGACCTTGGCCTTTCTAAATGAAGGTCATTCCCAGGTCTTACTTTGCCTGAAGCGATGCTCATTCAGTGACTAAGAGCTAGGTAAGAATTAAGACAAATGATGGCCTAATTTACCTTCACAAAAAATATCGTCCTGGGAGGGGAAGACCTTTATAGCTTAGAATGAGTACAATCATTTTTCTCTGCCTATGAGGTGAGGAAGAAGGTCAAGGAAGGGGGAGGGGTAGTGATAATGATGCCAAAAGAGAGGGGTATTAACAAAATAAAGTGCACAGAGGAAAACAGAAGAAAGTGTGGAAGGAAGCATAATTAGGAAAGATAGTTTTGGAAAAATGTGTGTAAGTATTATATACCTAAACAAAAAGCAAGTGCTTAGGGGCAGTTAGGTAGTGCAGTGGATAGAGCATTGGCCTTGGAGTCAGGAGGGATTGAATCTGACAAGGCAAGTTACTTAACCCCAGTTGTCTCTAGGGGTATGGGGGAAGGAAAGCAAGTGGTATAAAATGAAGGTTAATGGTTTCATAGACAATCCTCTTTTAAGTTCTGCTATAGGTGTGGAAATGCTGTTTTTGGTACTTAAAAAGTCAGCTTTTTACATGTCCAGTAAGAAGAAACAATTGGTTAGACCTGGAAGATCTTTTAGAGATCCCTTTATCCAATCTCATGATTTTAGAGTTGAAATGGAAAATCAGAGAAGGAAAATGAGTTATTTAAGGTAATCTAACTAGTTGGTGACAGACTCAGGACTCAGTCCCAGACGGAGTGGCACCTAATGCAGAGCTTTTCCATCTGATGCAGCAAGACCTTGTGCAATAATGACCTTACTAGTAGGTAGATTAAATATCTCACTAACGTGATTGACGGGTGAATAAATTGCCTCCAACCCAGGCATGTGCTGGGGCACGTTTAAAATGTCTCAGGGCCTTGTTAAATTTCCAGTGTAAACACATACGGGGCAGCTAGGTGGCACAATAGATAGAGCACTGGGCTTGGAGTCAGGAAGACTTATCTTTTTGTGTTCAAATCAAACCTTAGACACTTACTAGCTGTGTGACCCTGGACAAGTCACCTAACCCTGTTTGCCTCAATTTCTTCATCTGTAAAATGAACTGAAGAAGAAAATAGCAAACTACTACAGTATCTCTGCCAAGAAAACCCCAAATGTGGTCATGAAGAAGTGGAGACAACTGAACAACAACAACAAAAAGCAAAACCATTTACACCTCAGTAACAGTCAAATGTTACACATGAGACTTGTTTGAGTTACTGTTTTGTTGATTTTCTGGACTTAAGAAAGTGATAGAGAAAATGTTAATAATGCATATTTAACTATCATGTGTACTTTTTTTGGGTCAGTCCTTAAACATTTATGAGCGCACCTCTGTTTCCACCCCATGTTCACTTCTGCCTCCAATCACCAAAATATCTATTATCCCTGCCTATCACTGAAATCTGGTATCTACAGTCCAGAAAAGCAGGCCTTATTGTTCTATATACATGGCAGTCCAACTCCTTTTTTAAGTCTTTGCACAGTCAGTTCCCCATGACTGGACTCCTCCTCACCTCTCTTTCTTAGAATTTTAAGCCTCCTTCAAAGCTCAATTCAAGACACCTCCAACATCAGCCCTTTTCCTATCCCCTACAGCTTCCAGTGCTTTCCCTGATAGTTACTTTGAATTAATTTTGTATATAGACAGCATAGCACAGTGGATGGAGAAATAGCCTGGTAAACCAGAAGACCTAAGATCACATCCTGTTTCTGACATGTGCTATTGAACCTGGGCAATTTCCCAGGTCCACAATCATTTTAAATCTGACTTTCTATACTGTTCAGTTTGATTCAGGTTGGATCAGGCTTCCTGGAAGAAGTGAGTCTGAAAGAAGAAAGCAAGAAGTATTGTAGCTATAAGCTGCCTGTCTCCTTATGCAGAAGTCTGAGACCACACCCTATAAAAGGACTCACAGTACCTGCTCCATAAATATAAATGACCATCACTGGATCTATTGTGAACTCAGTGCCAAGATTTGTATAAGCCTGTGGTTTATCTGGAGCTGTTCATGCATGGCCTGAAATAACAATAGAAATGCAACTGAGATCATTCCTTTACTCATATTATTGGCCTTCCTGTAAAGTGATGAGTGACCTTCAAAAGGGTCAATTGAGATGAGTCTCTAGTGGCTTGGATCCATAACAGAGTCTTATTCTAAGGCTCTGACCTTCTATTAGTCTCTGACCTCATTTTACTGAGAAAACAAGGGGAAGTATTGATAGTGAACTTCCCACCTCATGAGTTGCCATTTGTAGATTGGAAACTTTATTTTTCCATCCTTATTTTTTCATGTTATCCTAAGCAACGACATAGTTGGCAGCAACTGTTGGCAGCACTCAGATTTTTTAACTGCCCAGTTAGCCAATTTAAAGATCTAAAATGTACTACTATACATATTATCTTTGTAAACAGGGTATGGTTAATATGCTTAATTTCTTCCTCTAAATGGGTCTCCTTATAACTGAGGACAGAAAAATAGTGCAACCATAAACACGTTTGAGTAATACCCATTAAACTCTAGGTGTCACTGCCCAATTAATTGGTAATGATGGTAATTAATTGTTTTGAAAGAGAAAATATTTCAAATAATGCTTTTAAAACTCTTCATTCTTTGAACATATAAAAATATCATCAGTTGTACACATTTGATAGTGACCTGCTAGGGGTTGTTTTATTTCTTTCATGCTATTAATAAGGAAATCATTTGAAATAATGTTACTCATCCTTTCTTTGGGTAGCCCTCTAAGTACTCTAAAATTAAGCAACTGTCTGGAATGGTGGCAAAGAATAGATGGATAGACCACTCCTTCCTGCCTGAAAATCTTTCTTCTCTTGGCTCCTGTATTTTCCAAAAATACAGAAGCCTTCCCCAAATCTGTTTCCAACTATCAGAATGTTCTTCACTTGTACTCTGTGGGGCAGTGAAAACAGCATTCAGCTGGGAATCACGAGTTTTGAATTGCAGTGCTAGTTCTAGTACTAATTAGCTCAGTGACTAGGGGAAGCTCACTTGACCTCTCTCTGGGTTACCGTTCATCTGTAGAATGAAAGCACCAGACAAAGTGCCCACGAAGGAATCCCTCTGCTCTGTCTATGATTCCTCATCTTTCTGTGGGCATTCCCAAGACTCAGGCCTTGTCTCCATACTTTTTCATTTTTTAAAAAAAGATTATTTCATTCCTTATATTTGCATCCCAATCGTCTAACATAGTGCCTGTAACATAGTAAGTACTTAATAAACGTCTGTTGATTTATTCATTTGGATATAATATTGATTATATCCTCTGAAGACTCACTTAGAAACTCTCAATCACTTATCATTCTAAGCTGTATTATTGCTACTAGTTTATATGTCGTCTTATTCCCATTAGCTGGTAAGATTATTGAACTCATAGACTCTTCTTAATTCATGTCATACAAGGAGTGGTTGAAGGAATTGAATGCATGAGGAAGGGAAGATTTATTAGGGACAGGACAGGACAACTGTCTTCAAGTGTTTGAAAGGCTGTTGTGTGGAAGAGGGATTAGACTTTTTCTATTTGATCTCAAAGGGTAGGACCAGGAACAATGAGTGAAAGTCCTAAAGAGTCCAATTTAGGCTTCATATCAGGAAAAATTTGACTATCCAAAAGTGGAATCAGCTCCCTGGTGAGATTGTAGATTCCTCCTCTTTGGAGTTTCTGAGATGACACTAGACAGCCACTTTTTGGATATGTTTTAATTGGGATTTCTTTCATGTATAGGTTTATTTATTTATTGGTATGGGTGATATCCTTTGATTCATACATAAATTGGATTTAAGTGAGGCAGAGTTGCATGAAGTCAAAGTTATCACAGTCCAGTGGCAGGAAAGAGTCAAGATGACTGATGATGGCTCGAGATGAAGTGGGATGACCTCGGTGTCTTTGATGTCTAACCAAGCTCTAAACACTCCACAGCACCTGCTTCAGCTGCCTTCGTGGCCATTAGAAAAAATTGTTCTCATCCACCCATTCCACTGGGAGAAATCTTTATATGCTTGGGGGTAGATACCCCTCTAACTCACCGATGAGTTTTCCTGTATTCAGAGAAGACTAGTACTTCTTTTGTGAGGTCTGCTGGGCCCTTTTCAGGGCTGCTTTCCACTTTTGGTGTCTACCTGTTCCACCTCTCACCTGTGGCTCCAAGAAGCTGTTGCATATGAAGAGACCACACCCTGATAACCCTTTCAGCAGATGGGCTAAACCAGGTTGAGGGTAGCCAAGGGGTCTCAAAAATGGGTTGAATTAGATTATGATCATTCAAGACACTTTCAAATCTTATATTCTGTGAAATTCTAAAATTTTTTCTTTATCCTTTCCACTGCTTTCCAGCTCTGGCCCTAAGATAATAATCAAATGAATACTACCAAAACACTCCTCCCTAGCTACCACTCCATTATATGTGCTGTGTTGTCTTCTATTAGAATGTCAGCTCCTTGAGGACAAGAACTATTTTGCTTACTTGCTCATATTCCTATACCCATAATATAGAAAAGTGCTTAACACATAGTAAGCATATGCTTTTATATTCATTCATCAATTTCAATAAAGGGATATATTCCAGAGATGTGAAAATGAATCTCTGATGACTGGATATAAGAGGTGAGAGAAGGGTCAACTATAATTCCCAAGGCTATCAACATGGAAACCTGTGCACAAAACTGAAAGACTAAAATGGTGGAGTCAGAATAAATGGCAGGTTTAGGAGGAAAGATAACAAATTCATAGGATCATTTGTTTGGAGTTGAAACGCCATTAGAGGCCATCAAGTTCAACCTTTTCATTTAAGATGATGAAAATAAAATCTAGGGAGGTAGCAAGGGCCAGAGGCCAGAGGTAAGATCTTCTCACTCTAAAACCAGTGTTCAATTCATTGTGACATGTTTTCTCTTAGTTGTTTTTTACATGTTGAGTTTGATGCTAGTGGAGCTTGGTAAGCAATGATAGGCTTTAGTCTAGAGTTCAGAAGATCAGGATCATAGGTACAGATTTGGTAGTCAAGTCCTTAGGAGTTAATGAGATTGTCAAAAGAAAGATGTAGAGAGAAGACATGGTGAGTTCTAAGGCATGATAATGTCAATGAGAAATTCAAAAATGATGAAGTTTTTTTCCCCCCAACTTAGCAACCCCTATGAGTCACTCTGTTGCATGGGCTTAGAGACCAAGCTTTTGTGCAGTCATAGAATTTTAGATTTGGAACTGACCTTGGCAGCTACCTAGACCAACACAGACACAAAAGGAATCCCTCCTATAATGCACCTGAAAAGTGGTCAGATAGCCTCTACTTGAAGTCTTCCACAGATGGGGAGCTCACCACTTCCAGAGGTAAATTGTTCCAATTTGGGGCAGCTCTAATTACTGGGAAATTTTTTCCGGACTTCAAGCAACTATTATTGAGGTCTGAAGAATGACTTCCACTTGGCAGAGATTTGGAATTTATTCCTCATTTCTGAAAGGGGGTCTGAATGTCCTGACAGATGCAGTTAATTAGGAAGGGAAATTAATTTCAGAATGTATTTGATACATTTACAATGCAACAGGGAAGTGGACAAGGGATTATACTTTGCAGGCCAGAAAGGAAATTGAAAGATGGTGCCATCAATGACTCAAGGAAGAGGTCTTCAAAGTGCTGGAAATAGATAAATCTAAGCCCAAGTTTTATGTGCCCTCCATGTTCTCTTATCCTTCAGGAAAGCTTCATATGGGCCATATTCATGTCTACATAATCAGCGATGTCATAGCAAGAATTCAGAAAATGAGGAGGATGTAGAGTTTTCAAGCAGCCATCCTCCACCAGTCTACATATGTTCAGAAATCAGATCCTAAATGAGAATGAGGAAATTAGGAACAACAACAGAAACCAATGTGAAAAGAGGCATGAGACCTTTTGGAAGAAGAGAATCCCACATATGTTGTATTGAAGTACGACCCTAGGGTTTAAGGTCATCTTGAAGTATCTGAAAGAAACTGAATGAGTGACACCTTGATTTCATTACTATTTGGAATCATTTTGTGAGGAAATTTTGGATGTGTATGTGGCTTTAAGTAGATGTTTATCTGACAGCCATTTTCATCAGACTATTAATGACACATAAGTAGAGACATTGTTGGCCTTACTCTTAGGATAGGGATACAGGCCATAAAAGGAATGGATTATAAAAATTTGGGGGATCTTAAAGTTTTTTGGAATATCCTTGCCAAGTTGCCCATATCTCTAAAATCTGCAGTGGTTCTCTGTTGCCTATATAATCTTAGTCCACATCTCTTAGCCTGGCATTCTACGTCTTCCCTAATCTGTTTCCTTTAACTTAAATACCAGGTAAAAGAGGACTTTAAGCTTTATCCAGGCAACAGGAAACCACTGGAAAGTTTTGAGCAGAGTTGTGACATGACCACCTTTCTAGATAAAGGATACCAGTCTTAAAGCCATATGAAAGAGGCATTAGAAAAAGGAAGTGAAAGTTAAGATGGAAAAATCTCTTTGGAGGCCACTGCAATGTTCTAAGCAAATGAGGTCTAGTGATAAGAAATGGGAATGTGTATAATAAATATTTTAAAGGGAGGATTAATAGGTCTTGGTAACTGATAGATGTTCAAAATGAAGGACAAAGAAGAATAGAAAATAATACCAAGATTTCATGCTTAGGAGACAAAGAACAGCAGAAATACTGAAGTTACAAGGGGAACTCTATGTACAGAATGGAACTAAGTTGTACAAATAGGAACAAAAAACCCAACTTATTTTGTATATATTAAGTTTGAGTGCCAGTGGGTCATCCAGGTAGAATAAATCCATTAATAAGCAATTACTAAGGGTAGGTCTTCCTGTCCTTATCTCTCCTCACTTTCATTCCATTCTTCACTTTAGTGATCAAATTGCTAAAGCAAAGATCTTACCATGTCATCTTCGTACTCAATAAATTCTAATGGCTCCCCAAAAAATAATGGAGAAGAAGGTTCTAAGAATTAAAAAGTTTAAAGAATCATGTTGTCATTGGTGTTATCAACATGTATATTGAAGTCTCCACAGATGATAGCAGGGATTCAAATGGAGAAGAAAACTTTGATCCTGGTACTAAAGTAATTGATAAAGTTAGGAAAATATTGTTAAAGTAGGAAAATAGCTTCCATAAGGTTGGGGAAAGGGGAAGGGATAGTGGTATAGGCAGATTTAATGGACCTCAAAAGAAGAATGATAGTAGACAGAAGAGAGATGATCTGAAAATGTTCCATTCTTCCTTCTAGACATATGAGTTTGATGGATTTAGGGAAAGAGATTTGCAGGTGATATAACATCTTCAGGGAAGATCCAGATTTTCATTTGAATAAGGAGGATGAAGGTATGTTATTAGAAAAGTTTAAGAATGTAAGGGGCTTTGTTGAAAATAGAATGTATGTTCCAAGGAAAGAGCTAGATATCTGGTGAACTACGTTAGGGGAAGAGCATACATTAAAATAGAATTGAAATTCCCATCTATATAGTTTAGGTATGCTGCTTTCAATGAAAGCAGTGAGATTGGGATTTGGGACCAGTATAAAAGGAAGCAGACTGGTGTAATATGCTCCACCAGCAGAACTTTACCAATAGAGAATATATGAAGGGTTAATCTACCCCAAAATTTAAACTAGAAAGTGGAAATTAATTAAATACCCATTTTACAAATGGGAAAAGTGAAATCTTCAAGTGATTTGAATGACTTACCCAAGGTCCAACAAAATTAAAATCTTGGATTCTGGGTTCATTATAATTTTAAGACTACAAAACAACGTCTCCTGGCTAGTTAAGAAATTTCAGTTTTATATATAATCACTACTGCATACTGGCCTAAGCTGGTAAGTAGTCCAAAATATTGAGCTACCATTTATCTTAAAATTCAATAAAAGCCTGTGCTCAGATAGCAATCAAGGAAGATTATTTAACCAATGCTTTCTTTATTCTTTGGAAAGCTGTGTAATTTATACCAGGATATTCTCATTACATTCTCTTCCTTCTTTAAAATTACACTATGTGACAAAACCATGGAAATGTATTGAGGAAAGGAGCCAGAAACAGCGACAACATTTTTTGGCTGTTTATAGGAAACCGACTTTTAAAAAGATATGCAAGCAATGGTCATTTCCCCAAATATGACATTAATTAACCGAATTAACTTGTTTTTAGTTGAAGATATCATGGCCTTTATTGGGTAGTAGCAGGTTAAGAAAAGATGTAGTTTAAATGGACATCTGATATTTTGACTTTCTTATCACTTTTCTAAAACATAGATTTTGCAGTTTTCCTCAATCCAGCTTCAGAAAGAGGCACTTTCTTGGCAAGTGGTACCCAAGATGTAATAAATGTTCCTGTTGCTCTTGGCCAACTTTGTAAAGTGTTTCAAGTAATAAAATGAAAATACTAAATTTTAATTAGCATAGCACTCTGAAAGCATATGATCATCCACATGGGTGTCTTGATCAAATTACAATGCAAATAAATCAGATCTATTTACCTAAAGTTTTCCCTATAATTTCAGGGGGATAAACTAATGATAATATTCTGAAATTCAATTCAATTTAATTATTATGTTTTTGTGCTTCATCTCAGAATGGAGACATTTGGTGGTAGTTATCACAGAGTCATAGTTATTTAGTGACAGCAATGTATCATGGAGAGTGCATTGCACCTGGAATCAGAAGACGTGAATTCAAATTCTGATCCTACTATCTACCAGCTATGTGACCTATGACTCATTATGGTATGGAGGTGAAAATAGAATTTTTTAAAAAATGTTGTGCGTGTTTGTGTGTGTGCATGTATATGTGTGTTTTTAATATCACAGTAATTTTAAAATAATTCTTCTACTCCTGATGCCCTAGCTTGAAAACAAATGAAAGTCCTTACGTAACTCTAAAGAGGCACTATGGTGTGGAGGATAGAGGTCGGGTATAGGGATGGAAAAATCTGGATTTGAGTTCTGAGTCTGACACACAATGGCTATGTGAGCCCAAATGAGTTATTTAACCTCTCAGTGCCCAGGAAACTCTCTAAGACAGAAGTCTCCGAAGTTTTTAATCATATATTCCTATCAGTAGAAAATTAAGGCGCACCCATTCTCATATGTGCTTATTTTCTTAATCATGAATTATATACATGCAGTAATAATTGTGTTATTTAAAAACTGACACAAAAATATAAACCAAAGGAGTTAAGTAACATTGTGGGCACAAGAGCAACAAGATGGAGTACTAGACACTGTCTCTGCTCTCTAGGGCGTCTCAAACCACTCAAAAACAGAGATTATGCACCCAAGATAAGTAACTTCAGCTGGCTGTATGGTCTAGGATATCCAGAATCCAAAGGAAGGTTTAAAACCCCAGCACAACCCCTGAACTATCATTTACTAACCCAGAGCCCATTCAGCACTCTTCTACACTTCACACAGTATCAAGGGTGGTGCACTAAAAGACCTAAGGATCCAATATAGAGGTGCAACAAAACTCAATCCCATGACTGGGTCACTCTCCTCCCTCTTTCCAGCACTGTGGAAACCCTGGGTCCAGGCTGTGGAAGATTGCCCTGGCAGAGACAAACAGCTAGTGAGGCTGCAGCCTTACAGGAGCAAAAACCTGCTAGGGCAAATAATACCCAAGGCACTAGCTCAGCAAAGTTGGTGCTGGGTTAAAAGAACAGGACAGGATTTGAGGAGAGGACATCATGTGTTTAGGGGGCCACTGAACCTGAGGGAAAGAGCACAGCATCCAGCTAGGACAAATTCTGACCACCTAAAAGTCACTTGGGGCAGAGACCTAGGCTGGTGAATCGTTAATTGCCCAGTGTGGGAGAGGACTGAGACACTTTGAGGCCCAGTCCGTAAAGAAACTGCCATCAGAAGGGCCAGAGTGAGAAACTGAATGGGGAAAATCAAGAGAGAAAAAAGACAACTTAGCAAAGATACTGATCTTGAAGACAGGATATGTAAAGACAGCCTAATGATCATGGATTTCCCAGGAGAACACGACAGGAAAAAAAACCTTTAACATAACAATCTGGGAAATAGTAGAAGAGAACTACCCAGAATTTATGGAGCATAGAGAATGAAATTCTAATTGAAAGAATTAACAGATCACTTCCAGAAAAAAATGCAAACTTGAAGATTTAACAATTCAGTTCATAAACAAGCAATCAAGAGAAAGACCTTCAAATACAAAAGGAAAGAAAATCTGGATAACATAAGACTATTTGGTACCAGCCAGAATACGTAAGAGAGGATGGAATTGTGTGTTCAGAAAATCAATGAAGCTCAGGATGCAGTCTCTGCTACCCTGCTACTCTCAGCCTACCCATACACAAAAAAGATGGATGTTCAATAATAAAGAAGAGGTGTTTGAAACATTTCAATGATTTTTCTTTTCATTTCAATGTTATTATTCTTTCCTTAGATTTCCAGGATTTTCATTTTGGTGTTTAATTTGGGATTTCTAATTTGTTCTTTATTTTTTTTAGTTACATACCCAATTCATCGAACTGCTCTTTCTCTGTTTTATTGATATAAGCATATATCTATATCTATATATCTATCTGCATATATGTGAATTATCATGTTTGTTTAGAACTGGAGTTTCAAATTGTTTTCCAGAATGGTTGGATCAGTTCACAATTCCACCAACAGCACATTAATGTCCCAGTTTTCCCACATCCCCTTCAATGTTTATAATTTTCCTTTTTTGTCCTATTAGACAATTTAATGGGTATGAGGTGGTACCTCAGAGTTCTTTTAATTTGCATTTCTCTAATCAATAGTTATTTAGAGTATTTTTCATATGATTAAAAAAAATTTTAATTTATTCATCTATAAACTGTTGATATCTTTTGATCGTTTATCAATTGGGGAATGACTTGTATTGTTATAAATGTGATTTATTTCTTTATATATTTGAGAAGAGACTTTTATCAGAGATATTTGCTGTTGAAAAATGTCCCCAGTTTTTGCTTTCCTCCTAATTTTGGCTGCACTGGCTTTGTTTGTCCAAAAATTTTTTAATTTATATAATCAAAATTATTCATTTTACATTTTATAATGCTTTTTATCTTTTATTTGGTTCTAAGCTCTCCCCTTATCCGTATATTTGGCAGGTAAACTATTCCATGTGCTTATAATTTGCTTATTATATCAATCTTTATGTGGAAATCATCTTCCTATTTTGACCTTAGATTAGTATACAGTGTCAGATGTTGGTCTATACCTAGTTTTTGCCAAACTATTTTCCAGTTTTCCAAAAAGTTTTTGTCAAATAATGAGTTTTTGTCCAAAAAGCTTGGATTTGGTCATTTAGTGCAATGTTTTGTGTAACTAATCTATTCCACCGATCCATTACTACATTTCTTATCCAATACCAGATTGTTCTGATAATTACTGCTTTATAATACAGTCTGGGATCTGGTACATGTAGGCCACCCTCCTTCACATTTTTTCATCGATCCCTTCAATATTTTTGACCATTTTTTCTTTCTAAATAAGTCGATTAATTTATGTAGACGATTTTTAAAAATTTTTGCTCAACCTACCCATGAGCAATTAATGTTTTTCCAGTTGTTTTTCTGACTTTATTTGTGTGAAAAAGTATTCTGCAATTATGTTCATACAGTTCCTGGGTTTGTCTTGGCAAGTAGATTCCCAGATATTTTATGATGTCTACAGTTATTTTAAATGGAACTTCTCTTTCCATTTCTTACTACTGGACTTTGTTGGTAATGTATAGAAATGCTGATGATTTATTTGAGCTTATTTTGTATCCTTACAACTTTGCTAAGGTTGTCAACTATTTCAATTAATTTTTAGTTGATTCTCTAGGATTCTCTAACTATAGTGCTATATCATCTGCAAAGAGTGTTTTAGAGATAATTTTGTTTCCTCATTGCCCATTGTAATTCCTTTTTCTCTTTTATCGTCATAGTTAATATTTCTAGTATGATACTGAATAATAGTGGTGATAATGGGCATCCTTGCTTTGCCCCTTATTTTGTTGGGAATGCTTCTAGCTTATCCCCATTACATATAATGCTTGCTGATGTTTTAGATAAATATTACTTATTATTTCAAGCAAAGTTCCTTTTATGCCTATGCTTTCTAGTGTGTTTGCTTGTTTGTTTTATTTGGAATGGGTGTTGTATTTTATCAAAGGCTTTTACTTCTCTTTTGAGCTAGTCATATTATTTCAATTGGTTTTGTTACTGATATGGTGAATTATGTTGATAGTTCTGCAAATGATGAACCAGCCTTGCATTGCTGGTATAAATCTCACCTGGTCATAATGTATGGTCCTTGTGATATACTGCTGTAATCTACTTGCTAGTATTTTATTTAAATTTTTTGTAGCAATATTCATTAGGGAAATTGGTCTATAGTTTTCTTTTTCTCTTTTTGCTCTTCCTGTTTTAAGTATCAATACTATATTTGCATCATAAAAGAATTTGGTAGCAGTCCTTCTTTGCATATTTTCCAAAATAGTTTATGTGGTATTGGAATTCACTATTTTTTGAATGCTTGGTAGAAATCACTTGTGCATCCATCTGGGCCTGGGAAATTTTTTCTTAAGGAGTATATTGATGGCTTGTTCAATTTCTTTTTTAAAGATTGGGTTAAGTATCGTATTTCCTTTTCTGTTAATCTGGGCAATTTATATTTTTGTAGATATTCATCTATTTCATCCATGGTATCATTCATGGGTCAAATTTATTGGTATAAGATTGGCCAAAATATTTCCTACTAATTGTTTGAATTTCCTTTTCATTGGTGATGAATTCAACTTTTTCATTTTTGATACTGATAATTTGGTTTTCTTCTTTCCTTTTCTAAAAATCAAATAAACCAATGGTTTTTCTATTTTATTGGTTTTATCATAAAATATGTTTCTAGTTTTATGTATTAGTTCAGTGTTTTTTACTTTCAATTTTATTAATCTGTCCTTTTTCAAGTTTTCCATTTTGGTATTTAATTGGGAACTTCATTCTTTTTCTAGTTTTTTTTAAAGTTTCATACCCAATTAATTGATCTACCCTCTCTCTGTTTTATTGATGTGAGCATTTAAAGATATAAAAATTTCCCTAAGTACTGTTTTGACAGAATCCCATAAATTCTGGTATGTTGTCTCATTGTTGTCATTCTCTTTAATGAAATTATTGATTATTTTTAAAATTTGTTATTTGACCGACTTATTCTTTAGGATTAGATTTAGTTTCTGATTAATTTCTGATCTCTCTTCCCACTGTTTTTTATTACTGTAAATTTTGTTGCATTATTATCTGAAAAGGATGTATTTAATATATCTACTTTTCTACACCTGTTTGTGAGGTTTTTATACCCTAATAGATGGTTAGTTTTTGTTTAGGTGCTATTTACTACTGAGAAATAGGTATATTCCTCTTTATTCCCATTCAATTTTCTCTAGAAATCTATCATATCTAACTTTTCTAGAATTCTATTCACCATCTTAACTTTTCTTCTTTTTCTGTCGTATTTATATAGTTCTGAGAGGGTAAAGTTAAGGTCCCCCACTAGTATAGTTTTATTGTCAATTTCCTCCTGTATGAATTTAGCTCCTCCTTTAAACATTTAGATGTTAAACCATTTGATGCATATATGTTTAATATTGATATTACTTCATTATTTATGGTATCTTTTTAGCAATATGTAGTTTCCTTCCTTTTCTCTTTGAATTAGGTCCATTTTTTTTATTGTTGCTTTGTATGGGATCATGATTGCTAACCCTGCTTTCTTTTTAACTTCAGCTGATGCATAGTAAATTCTATTCTAGCCTTTATCTTTACTCTGTGCATATCTCTGTACTTCAGATGTATTCCTTGCAAACAGCATATTCTAGGATTCTGGTTTTTAATCCATTCTGCTATCAACTTCCATTTTATGGGTGACTTGATCCCATTTAAATTTACACCATAACGGTGCATTTTCCTTCATTCTATTTTCCTTTTGTTTGTCCTCTGTTGTCTCTATTACCTTTCACCCTGTTCCTCTTCATAAGTGTTTTACTTCTGACCACTGCCTCCCATAATCTGTCTTCCCTTATATCACTCTGCCCTTTCTTTTATGCCTGTCCCTTTTTACTTCCCTACAGGATATGATTGATTTCAGTATCCAACCGATCATATATATTATTCCCTCTTTGATCCAATTCTGATAAAAGAAATGTTCAAGCATTTCCCATGTCTCCACCCCCACTTCTCCTCTACTGTGATACCTCTTCCATGTCCCTTTAATACTCCATCCTATCTCCCCCTTCCCTCTTCTCCCAGGGCAATTTTAATTCTCATCCTTTATTTTTTGGAATATCATTTACTGAATTCATTATTCAATTGTAGTCAATTCACACCTGCACCTTCTGTCTATGTATACTCCTATTTACCTTCATACTGATAAAGTTTTAAGAGTTACAAATACCATCTTGCCATGTAGGAATATAAACAGTCTACCCTTTTTGAACCTGTTATTTTTCTTTTTCTTGTTCCTCTTTTATCTGCTTACGTTTTTCTTGAGCCTTGTTTCTGAAGATCACATTTTTATTCAACTCTACTCTGGTCTTTTAATTAGGAGTGCTTTAAAGAGTGCTCTATTTCATTAAATGTTCATTTTTCCCCCTGAAGGACTGGATGTTGCATTTAAAGGTTAATATTTATAAGTCTAGAACCACATAATAGGAAATGAGGGGAACTGCTTAGCAATCAAGAGGATATATTTTATGTTCACATTTATCACCAAAAGTGACATCATAGAGACCAGAAATGATTCCTATATCTAGTCACATTTCATATGTTTAAAGATACTTTTATTTACCTATTTACTTATTAGAACACTATCATAATTTCAAAGAAACAGAAGTAGAAGACAATCACTGATGCTCTTTAGCTTATCAATCTTATTTACACTATAAATTCTTCATATAATTGACTTGATATTTGTAATTTTTATTCCTTTCAAAAGTTGTGAAGTGTCTTCTGACCATCGTTGGCTGTGCCTGCAGCCTTTGGGCTCAGGACAGTTAGTCAATGAACATTTATTAAGCATCTACTATATGTAGGACACTGTGCTAAGCACTGAAAGGCAAAAACCAAAAATGTTTCTTGCTCTCAATGAGTTCACAGTATAATGGTGGAGACAGCATGCAAATGACTTTATTAAAAAGGTAAATGCAGGATAAATAGGAGACAATCAACAGGAGGAAGGCATCAGAATTAAGGGAGGGTCAGGAAAGGCCTCTTGTAGAAAATGGAATTTTAACTGGGACTTGAAGGAAGTCAGGAGAACCAGGAGGCCAAGATGAGGAGGAATATCATTCTAAGCATGGAGATAGCTGGTGAAAATGCCTACAGTTAGGGGATAGAATGTCTTGTTCCAGAAACAGAAAGGAGGCCAATGTTACTCAATCCCAGAGTATGTTGTTGGAAGAAAGGGATGTTGTAAGGTGTAAGAAGACTGGAAGAGTAGGAAGGGGTTCATGTTATGAAAGGCTTTGAATTTTATAGAGAATAAGGGAATTTTATATTTGATCCCAAAGGTGATAGGGGGTCACTAGAGTTTATTGAATAGGGAGATGACCATGAAGTGATAGCATAGATACCATTGGTATAATTGCCTCTAGAATAAAACATATAGGATCAATTAAAAATGTGTATCTGTTGTTCAGGAAGCACTTAAATAAGTGTGCAGAAATTCCTCATCAGAATAATGACTACTATATGATAGTATTTTTTTTTGCCACAACCACTCATGAAACACGAAAAAGAATTCCTTGATTTGAGAAAGCATGGGAGATAGCTTTTGACTCATGCATAAATTGGATTTAAGTGAGGCAGAGTTGTGTGAAATTGTTGGCCTCACTCTCTCTTTCAGAGTCATCAGAATCCAGTGGCAAGACAAAAGTCAAGACAACTGGTGATGGTTCAGGATACAGTGGATGTGGTGTGGTCTAAATGCTGCCTGATTCGGTGCCTGATTAAGCTGCCTTCGTGGCCATTGGAACAAATTGTTCTCATTCTCCTGTTACACAGGTGGAAGTCCTCACATGCTTTGGATATATATTCCCCCAATTAACCAACAGGTTTGAGGCCTAGTTTAGCCCATCTGCCTAGACAGTTTTACTGAGGTGTGGTTACTCAAAGAAGCTCCAGCTTCTTTGAGCCACAGGTGAGAGTTGGGTAAAAGGTGGACACCAAAGGTAGATGAGCAGTTCTGAAAAAGGCTTGGCAAGCCCTCACACCAGAGGTACTAGTCTTCCCTGAACACCCCACACAACCATTGATAAATGATCAAAGGATATGAATAAGCAATTTTCAGAAGAACAAATCAAAACTATCTATAAACATTTGAGAAAAAGCTCTAAATCATCAGATATCAGAGAAATGCAAATTAAAACAACTCTGAGGTAACAATTTACACTTAGATTGGCAAACACAACAGCAAAAGAAAATGACAAATGTTAGAGGGGATGTGAAAAATTGGGACACTACTGCAGTGTTGGTGGAGTTGTGAATTGATCCAAACATTATGGAGACAATTTGGAACTATGACCAATAGGGCTATAAAACTGTGCATACCTTTTGGCCAACATTACCACTACTAGGTCTGTATCCCAAGTAAATTAAAGGAAATGGAATTATATGTACAAAAGTAGTAATAGCAGCTTTTTTATGATGGCAAAGAATTGGGCATTGAGGGGATGCTCATTAACAGGAAATGGCTGAAAAAGTTGTGGTACATGATTGTGATGGAATACTATTATATTATAAGAATTGACAAGCATTATGGTTTCAGAAAAACCTGGGAAGATCTACAATTTATTGATGAAAAGTGAGCTGAGTAGCACTAGTGTGATCACTGCACACAATAACAGCAACATGGTAATGATGATCAATTGTGAAAGACTTGAGTACTCTGATTAATACTATGATCCAAGACAATTCCAAAGGACCTTTGATTAAAAATGCTACCCATCTCCAGAGAGAGAACTGATGAACTCTGAGGACAAATTGAAGTAAATTTTTTTTACTTAATTTTACTTGTCTTTTTTGCAACATGACTAATACGGAAATATATTTTTCATGATTTCACATGTGTAATTGATATCATGTTATTTGCCTTGGTTGGGGGCTCAGCTGGAGGGAGAGAATTTGAATTTCAAAATTAAAAAAAAGAATGTTAAAATATATGATTAAAAAATACGTCAGTGGAAGGAGTACCTAAATCTCTGAAATCATGTATTTGCCAAAACACCAAAGTACCAAGTAACAGCAAACAACTCAATCTCCCTAGTGTCTTCATCTATCAAATACTGTTTTGATCTATGAGTCTGATAACCCCTACAAGATGCAGTGAAAGAGAGGTGACAGAGAGAGAGAGAGAGAGAGAGAGAGAGAGAGAGAGAGAGAGAGAGAGAGAGAGAAAGAGAGAGAGAGAGAGAGAGATTCTGGACACCATAACAGGTGTTCTGTCAATTTATAAAAAAAAAAACTCGTGTGTGTGTGTGTGTGTGTGTGTGTGTGTGTGTGTGTGTGTGTGAGAGAGAGAGAGAGAGAGAGAGGGAGAGAGAGATGAAACACCCACCCGCCCACACAAAAACACACATATATCTCACAACTCATTGACATAGTTGTTCTCTTTAGTAGAAACATCATAAGAATTGATGCCAAAAAGATGAATAAGTGTACAGTTCTGGCTAAGGATCAAAAGACACTGTGGAAATTGAGGCTCATCAAAGTAAAGCCCTTATTTCAATGACTAGAGTAGTTTTATATCCACTCATTGAACATCTTAAAGAAGGGAGAATCTTCTCTGATTTCATTTCTAAAGATGGTACTTCCAGCCTTATAGTTTCACTAGATTTCTCTCCAAACAATGGGCTTTTGTAAGTGGGTTTGGGCAATTGGAATCTTCCTGTCAGAATGAGTTACGTTTGTACAAATTTTAATGTTAATGATAATATGAATTATACAAAAAATAATAATCATAATCCGCATTTGTGAAGTAAATTTCACCTCTTAATTAATTTGTTACAGCAAGATAGAGGAACTGAGATGGCAACTAGTACATGGAGACTCTGGGAGTCCTGTGTTTATGAATGCCAAGTATAGCACTTGTAACATTTCATTGTTATAAAAATCACATTTCAGACCAAAGATACAGAATTGTTCTCCAGAGGAAAATACCATATTACTTTAATTAAGCACTAGCCAACCAAAGTGCTTAAGAACTCCTGGCTTTAAAGTTTATTGGAATAGATATATTGCATAGCCGGTAATAAATAAACTCAAGGACAGTGCTACATTGATAGGTTTGTGACTTTCTTTTAGGAATGTTTTTCTGGATTTTGCTGATAGCTACCTCCTGTAGCAGCAAGCACCCTAGCATACCCAGGAGAGCCTGCTAGCACAGGTTCTTAAATGTGTTTTTCTAGGAAAGACTGATGAAAAGTGGGTTAACAATCCTACTTTCAATTACATTCCCTAGTTCAGGGGAAAAGTCAGCACCCTGAATGTCAGAGAAAGTACAAGTAGAGAAAATACAAGCAGAGAAATTAGACCAATAGACAGGAGAGTCAAAGTAATATTGCTACACACTTTACATACATCACTAGATCAAGAGATAGCCTTTACATCTGAGCAGCTGGGGAGCTCTAAACATACAGCTACTCAGAGTCCAGGGAATCAAAAACTCCCATAAGCAAACCTCTAAAGCAAAATACCAACTCAGAGTATATATACACTTCTCAGAACCGGAAGGCATCACAGCTCTTGTTACTCAGTGCCTAATCAACCTAGTACCAAAAGGTGTGAAAGCCTTGTTACAAGCAAGCCTCCCTTAAGCAAGCTTTCCTTAATGGGCTCCACATGAGTCCAATTAAGGGGCAGGGAAGATCTTCATATCCCATTAACATTAAACCTCCTCAGTAGATGCAGGTGGTGTTTAAAAACCTGGAAAAGTGATAAGCCTTTCTTGTCTTTGCTTTTTTGTTCTCTGGGCTAATTAGTAATATTTTAGGATCAGAAGTAGCTAAGTGACACATTGAAAAGGATATCGGATTTGGAGTCAGGAAGATTTGAAGTTGAATTCTGCCACAGAAATTTATTAGCTCCATGACTCCAGGCAAGTCATTTAATTTCTCTCAGCCTCAGTTTCCTCATCTATAAAATTGGGATAATAATAATATCATAGGAGTGTTGCAAAGATTAAATAATATAATATGTGTAAAGTGACTTGTGAAACTTAAAGTGTTACATAAATGCTATGTATTCTTACTATTTTTCTTTTGACATTCTGCATGAGGACCCTTAGCAGCCATGAGAATTAAAACACAAATAACCACCCAAAGACAATCAACTACTTTTTTTGATTAGTTATCAACATAAACGAGGTGACAGGACCCAAAGCATTGAGCACCCTGCTGATATTCACTGCCTGATATTTAAGTTTTAATTTGGAAACAAGAGTATATATGTAATTGTACTCAGAAGACATGGGTGCTAATATTCACCAAACCTTGCCATAGACAAAAGATTGGATAAAATCTACACAATCAACAATTTCTGTTATGATTTCAGTCACTTAGTGGGTCCAAGAAGATCTGCTCAATAGTGTGACCATGAATTAAACTTCCATCATCTGTGAATTTCATACAGTAAGAAGCATTTGGACAGTTTCAAAGATTTGGGACATATAGGAGAGCAAGGCAACTTGTCTACTGAATGGTGTCTTTGCCAGTAGAGACAGTGTTGGCCAGAGCTAGTCATGCCAGGAGAGAGAAGACTACAATTTGCTGACTGAAAACAAATGAGGCAAAGAACAGTTCTGGTGAGCTGAGCCAATGTTGACAGAGGAGGCAAACAGCGTGCAACTAGTGTTAAAGACAATGGGGAGAAAATGAAAATTCACTTCATGTTCAACTTCCAACTCACAGCACAAGCCTTATCCTGATGAAACAGGTTAGTAGAAAGAACAAAGACAATGATATTTAACAAAAAAAATGAAGCAACAAAACAACTACTTATTGCTGATTTGAATAGAAATCTGAGTACCTGAGCATTTAACATTTGTATAATTTCCAACTATATCAACAAAATGTCATCAAATGAATGGGGTTAAACAGACAATGGCTGACTAGAAGGATATGACAATTTAGTATCTATGAGTGTAAAAGATAGACTCTCTAATAGCCTACAATCATAAAATTTTAATGTAATTAAATTTAATTTGATAAACAAGTTAAAAGTGGATAATATGTACATGGAATTGGAGATAGGACAAAAATTAGCCTTTCCCTACATAGAACTTCTATCCTATTAGTGCTATTCTCTCCCTCCTCCTCCCCCTTAGGTCAAATTATTAATTTTATTTTTTAACATTTTAATTTATTATTCATTTTGACACTTTTCTTTTTAAATTTTGAGTTCTAAACTCTCTACCACCCTTCCACTCCCTCCACTACCCACTGAGAAGGCAAGCAATGTATCAATTGTAAACGTGAAATCATGAGAAACATTTCCATGTTACCCATATTTCAAAAGAAAAAGAAAAAGAAAGAGAGAAAATTATACTTCAATTTGCACTCAGAGTTCATCAGTTCTCTCTCTGGTGATAGATGGCATTTTTTCATCATGAGTTCTTTGGAACTGTCTTGGTTCCAACTAGCCAAGTCTTTCACAGTTGATCATCATTCCAGCATTACTGTTAGCATGCACAACCATCTCCTGGTTCTTCTCACTTCACTTTGCATCAGTTCATATTGGTCTTACCATGTTGTTCTTGTCATTTTTTGTAGCACAATATTTCTCCAACGCAATCATACTTATGTAGTGATTCCCAGTTGCTGAGCATCTCCTTGATTTCTAATTCTTTGCCACCAGAAAAAAAGGTGCTCTATTTTCATATGTATAGGTCCTGTTCCTTTTCCTTTGATCTCTTTGAGATACTGACTTACTAGTGGTATTGCTAAATCAAAGTGTATGCACAGGTTTATAGTCTCTGGGCATAGTTCCAAATTGTCCTCCAGAATGGTTGGACCAGCTCACTACTCCACCTATAGTGTACCTATTTTGCCCTCATCTCCTCCAGCATTTGTCATTTCTGATACATGTGAGGGGGTACCTCATAGTTGTTTCAATTTGAATTTCTCTAATCAATAGTGATTTAGAGCATTTTTATGTGACTTCTTATTCTGAAAACTGCCTGTTTATATCCTTTGACCATTTAATAATTGGGAAATGGCTTTAATTTTTATAAATTTGACTCAGTTCTATACTCAGTATATACATGAGAAATAAAGTCTGTATCAGAGAAACTTGCTATAGGAATTTTTGATATTAATTGATTATCTATGGTCTCTTTGGCATAATGTAGTTTCGCTGATTATCTCTTTTAATTAAGTTCATTTTTGCTTTTGTTTTGTCTGAGATCACGATCATTATCCCTGCCATTTTTGCTTCAGTTGAAGCATATTAAATCCAGTTCCAGCCCTTTATTTGAACTCTGTGTGTCTTTCTGTTTAAGTGTATCTTGTAAATAACATATTGTTGGATTCTAATTCCTGATCCATTCTTCTATCTGCTTTTGTTTTATGGGTGAGCTCATCTCATTTGCATTCAGTTATGATTAAAAATATGTATTTCCCTCTATTCCATTTTCTTCTCTCTCTGTCTCTCTGTCTGGGGCTTCGACTCTCTCTCTCTCTTTTTCCTGTGTCTCCTCAAAAGTCTATTTTGCTTCTAACCACTGCTTCCCTTAGTCTACCCTCCTTTTTATTATCCCCCCTTCTATTGTCCCCTTCCCTTCCTATTTCCCTATTGGGCAAGTTATATTGCTATACACAACTGAGTGTGCATATATAGTCTTCCCTCTTTGAACCACTTGTGATGAGAGTATGGGTCAAACCTTGTCTGCCACCACCACCCCCATTTCCCTCTCCCATTGTAAAAATTCTCTTTTCACATCTATTTTATGTGAGAACATTTCCCCATTCTCCCCTTCCCTTCTGCCTTCTCTGTGCATCTATTTTTCTCACCCCTTCATTTTTTTTGGAGATCATTCCAATATAATTGACTCCAACCATGCCCTTTGTGTATGTAAACTCCTTTTAACTGCCTAATAATGATCAAATTCTTAGGAGTTACATGTGCTGCTATTTGCTTTGGAACTATGAACAGGGCCCTGGCTCCTTGTGACCAGCCACCAGAGTGCCTCTGCACCCTGGAACTGCAACCCAGAACTGCACATGGACCATAGAGTTGCCAATCAGTGCCAGCTGTTCCCAGTACCAGCAGAATCCCCTTTAATCTCTTTTCTCACTAGTTGTCTGGCTCCCTTATCATCTCTGGGCTGAGATCTCCTGAAGCTGTTGCTACAGTCCCTGCTGCCATCACGGAGTATGTGGGCTCTGCATGGGCCTCCACCCTGGTGATGCAGATGTTTGCTGACCTCCTGTTTTCTTAGGCTGGAAAAATGTCTCACCCCCTCTTTTGTTGGCTTTGACACTCCAAAATTTGATTGGAGGCATTGTTTTAAAGTTGCTTGAAAGGGAATGTTGGGAGAGTTCAGCAGGATGGCTACCCTTAATCCTCCATCTTGGCTCCTCCTAGCACTCTTCTTTAAAGCTATTCTGTAACATCTTTATTTTCCTCTGGACGTTATCACATGGGAGTTCTTACTATTCAACCTGAATCTCTCAGGTTGCTGCCTAGGAGGCCTAATGCTTCATACTGTCTTTCAGAGGCAGAATTCCTCCAGTACAGCCTCAGTGCCTTCACTCCAGCCCCTAAACAAGGCTTTTTCCTTCATTACCCTTCCATATTCTGGGGCGGACAAGTGGGAAGACAAACAGATAGATACTCGAGGAAGAGAGAGTGTTTAGCACCAACAAGGAAGCAGAAAGTACGAATTTTTGATCAATCATTTCTACAGTTTTTCCTCCTACATGGTAATAATTTCATTACCTCTGGCCTATTGCTGCATTGCCACACTTCCTTGCCTCCCACCAATGACTCTGAGTTTATTTCTGGAAAAGGGTCAGTTTCTTTCACTCATGTCATGACCTGACCAATCTCCTCAGTAAAGCTTATATCTTATATCTAAGATCACTATTGGTGGAGCCAAGATGATGGAGAAAAGCCAGGAAGTTGCTTGAGTTCTCTCCAGTTTCCCTCAGAAACAATGATAAATCAAGCCTCTAAATGGATTCTGGAGTGACAGGACCCACAAAAACAATGGAGTGAAACAATTTTCCAGCTTAAGATAGCTTAGAAAGACTTCAGGAAAGGTCTGTCTCACTTGGGTAAAAGGTGAGTACAGTCCAGTGGGAAGCCACTGGGAAGCTCTTAGCTGCAGCATTGATCAGCAAATGAGGCCCCTTTGTCCTGGCTCAGCAAGCCAGCAGTGAGGCCTCTGGCCCCAGAGCAGAAAGTAAATTGCAAGCTGTGGAACCCTGGCACAACAGGAGTGACTGGGCTGGGCCACCCCCAGTGCAGTGGGCAAGCCATAAGCACCTGAGGTCCTGGTGAGGGAAGCCAGTGACTGGGCCCCTGGCCGCAGCATAAGAAGCTTGGTATAGTGTCTCCTGTGCCCCTGGAGCAGAGCTTAATTTTAAAAGTCATGAAATAGCCTGAAAAATGAGTAAGAAACAGAAAACGGTGCTGACCATAGAAAGCTATTATTGTGACAGGGAAGATATAAACACAAACTCAGAAGACGACAATGTCAAAATGCCTATATGGAAGCCTGAAAGGGGAATATGAATTGGTCTCAAGCCCAATAAAGTCTTCTTAGAAGAGCTCAAAAAGGATGTTAAAAATCAAGTAAGAGAGGTAGAAGAAAAATTGGGAAAAGAAATGAGAGTTATGCAGGAGAATTGTGAAAAAAGAGTCAACAGCTTAGAAAAGGAAAAACAAAAATTGAGTGAAGAAAACAACTCCTTTAAAAGTAGAATTGGCCAAATAGAAAAGGAAGTATAAAAGCTAACTGAAGAAAATAATTATTTCAAAACTAGAATTGGGCAAGTGGAAGCTAATGACTGTAGGAGACATCAAGAATCAGTCAAACAAAATAAAAAGAATGGAAAAATAGAAGAAAATATAAAATACCTGATTGGAAAAACAACTAACATGGAAAATAGATCCAGGAGAGATAATTTAAGAATTATTGGACTACCTGAATTCCATGATCAAAAAAAGAGCCTGGATAGAATCTTTCAAGAAATTATCAAGGAAAACTGCCCTGAAGTCTTAGAACCAGAGGATAAAATAGTCATTGAAAGAATCCACTGATTGCCTGAAAGAGATCCCAAAGTGACAACACCAAGGAATATTAAGCTAAATTCCAGAATTCTCAGGTAAAAGAGAAAATACTGCAAGCAGATAGAAAAAAAAAAACAAGTAAAATATCAAGAAGCCACAGTTAATATTACACAGGACTTAGCAACCTCTACATTAAAGGACTGGAGGTCTTGGAATATGAGATTCTGTAAGGCAAAGGAGCTTGGATTACAATCAAGAATCAACTACCCAGCAAAACAGAGCATCATTCAATGAAATACTGGAATTTTAACTTTTCTTATGGAAAGACCAGAGCTGAACAAAAAATTAAATCTTCAAATATAAGACTCAAGAGAAGCATAAAAAGGTAAACAGGAAAGAAAAAAAACACATTATTCAATAATATTTAAACTGTTTTCCCTACACAGGAAGATGACACTTACAACTCTTGAGAACTGTATCTTTATTACAGAAGTTAGAAGGAGTATACATAGACGGAGGGTGTGGGTATAAGTTGACTTTGATGTAATGATTAAAAAGATTAATTAAGAGGTAAAAAAAATATTGTACTGGGAGGAGAGGAAAGGGAGAAGCAGAATCGAGTAAAGTACAACACAGGAAGAGGTGCAAAAGACCCATTAAAGTGGAGGGAAGGGAGGGGGTGAGCATTATTTAAACCTTACTCTCATTGCATTTGACTCAAAGAAAGAATAATATACATATCCAATTGGGTATAGAAATTTATCTTATCATAGGGAAGTAGAAGAAGAAAGGAGAAAGAAAAGGGAAATAGGGGGCGGGGCTGATAGAAGTGAGGGCAGAAGTAGGAAAGGAAAAGGGAAAGATAGGAGAGCTGATAGAAAGGAGGGAAGACTGAAGAAAGTGGTGGTCAAAAGCAAAACTCTAGTGAGGAGGGAAAGGAAGAAAGGAGAGAGAAAAATATAAACAGAAAAAATATGACAGAAAACCACAAGTACTAATCATAACTGTGATTATGAATGGGATGAATTCTCCCATAAAATTGAAGTGGATAGCAGAGTGGATTAAAAATCATAATCCCGTAATATGTTGTTTAAAAGAAACACATCTGAAGCAGAGAGATCCACACAGAATAAAGGTAAAAGGCTGGAGCAGAATATATAATGCTTCAGCTGAAGTAAAAAAAGAAAAAAGCAGGCATAGTAATCCTGATCTCAGACGAAGCAAAAACAAAAATAGATCTAATTAAAAGAGGAAGGAAACTACTTCTTGCTAAAGGTACCATAGACAATGAAGAAATATCAATACTAAACATATATGCACCAAGTGGTACAGCAACCAGATTCTCAGAGGAGAAATTAAGTGAATTATGTTAGAAATAGACAGCAAAACTATACTAGTAGGAAACCTCAACCTCCCCTTCTCATAACTAGGTAAATCTAACCACAAAATAAACAAGGAAGAAGTTAAGGAGGTGCATAGAACCGTAGAAAACTTAGATATATGGGGATAGAAAGGAATATGCCTTTTTCTCAGTTGTACATGGCACCTACACACAAATTGACCATGTGTTAGGGCATCAAACCCTCACATTCAAATACAGAAAGGCAAAAAAAAATAAATGAATCCTTTTCAGATCAGGATACAGTAAAAATGACTAATGGACCAAGGAAAGAAGGCTAAAAATTAATTGGACACTAAATAACCTAATCCTAAAGAATGAGTGGGTCAAAAAACAAATCATAGAAACATTCAATAAATTCATCAAAGAGAATGACAATAATGAGACAACATATCAAAAAAGGCATGTGGCCAAAGCAGTTTTTAGGGGAAATTGTGTATCTCTAAATCCTTACATGAATAAAATAGAGAAAGAGGAGATCAATGAATTGGGCACATAAAAACTAAAAAAAAAATAAGGCTAGAAAAATAGTAAGTTAAAAAATCCCCAATTAAATACCAAATTAAAAATTCTGAAAAATCAAAGGAGAGATTAATAAAATTGAAAGTACGAAAACTATTGGGGGGTGGGGTGGAGCCAAGATGGCCGCATGTAGGTAGCATCTTACCTGAGCTCTCTCACAAGGTCTGTCAGATTCCTATAAAAAAGTGAATTTGAGCAGATTTCAGAGAGTCAGAAACCGCTAGCAGACTGAGCAGAGAAAATTTCCAAGCCGGGAGAGTCTGAAAGGCCAAAGGCACGAATCTGTAGGCTCAGAGAGGGCTCAGCGCGTGGAGCTGCTCCAGACCAAAGTGGAAGTGGCCGGCCGTGGGAAGTGGCCCACATGGGAAATCCACATGGGAGACAGGCTGGGAGAAAGCTGGGCGCCCAAAACCAGCAGAGATCCCCAGGCCTCCCAACACAGGACGGCAGTCTGTGGAAGCGACTAGAGGCAGCGCAACGCCACCAGCTGGGAAAACACCTACTCCTGAGGCTTGCAGTAAGAAGGGATGAAACGGGGTTCTTGAACTTCTGGTAGACATAATGGCCAGGTAAATGGCTATAATCCCTCTCCCCCTCCCCCTCACCCAGAGAATTCCTTGGGAAAAAAAAAAGAACACTAGAACAGAGGAGAAAGAAGTGGGGCTTCAGTGGTCAAACAGTAGAAGTTCATTAGTCCCAGCGGGGCAGAGTGGACAGGGGTCAACACCAGGAGCCCAGACGTAATCTTGCTCCCCTAGGGGAAGTGCCAGACATCAGCTCAAACAACAAACAGCTGAGACTATTGCTGAAGAGCAACAGTGCTGGAGAGCACACAAAGGGAGCCAGACCCCTCCCCCACACGTCAGGAAACAGAAGGCTATAATTCTAGACTCACAATCCCCAGAATAAGAAAGCTGGGACAGAGAGCCCAGAACCCCAAAGGCATAAATTTGTTGTAAAACCAGGAAAAGGCAAACCAACATAAAGAAAAACACAAAAAAACCAAGGACAATAGATTCTTTTTATGGAGACAGGCGGGATCAAAATACCAATATGGAAGAGAATGGCAATGACACTGTAGATACATCAGATACCTTAAAAGGTAATGTGAACTGGTCTCCAGCCCAAAAAGCACTGCTGGAAGAGCTAAAGGAGGATTTTAAAAACCAAATTAGGGAGCTAAAAGAAAATATGGAAAAAAAGATTGGCAAAATGGCTACGGAGATTCAGAATCTAGAGAGAGAAAATGACACCCTGAGAGGCAAAATCAACCAATTGGAAAAGGAGACTCAAAAGCAAAATGAAAACACTAACTCATTAAAAATTAGAGTTGAGCAAATGGAAGCTAATGAATCTATGAGGCACCAAGAAGTAGTAAAACAAAATGTAAAGAATGAAAAAATAGAAAAAAAAATGTGAAATATCTGATTGGGTAAACAACTGACCTGGAAAATAGATCCAGGAGAGACGATTTAAGAGTTATTGGTCTACCGGAAATCCACGATGAAAAAAAGAGCCTTGATAGTATCCCTGAAGAAATTATCAAAGACAATTGCCCAGAGGTCCTAGAACCAGAGGGCAAAATAGTCATTGAAAGAATTCACCAATCACCCCTTGAAAGAGATTCCAAACTGAAAACACCAAGAAATATTATAGCCAAATTTCAGAGCTACAAACTCAAGGAGAAAATACTGCAAGCAGCCAAAAAGAAGCAATTCAAATATCGTGGAACTACAGTCATATATATATATATATATATATATATATATATATATATATATACACATATACATATATAAGTCATTCTTGTGAATGGTACAACTATTATGACAAATGAAAGGGATATACATAGGTTGTGAATGCCTGTATAAATTAACTGATGTAAAGATATAAAATATAAATAAGAGATATAAAGGGAGGGCTATGAGGGAAGTGGTAAGGAGGTAGTAGAAAAGGGTAAATTACACCAAAGGAAGTGGCAAAAAAACATATTATAGTAGAGGGAAAGAAGGGAGGGAGAAAGGCAGTATTTGAGCTTTACTGTCATCTGATCTAGTTCAAGAAGGGAATAACATACTCTGATAAGTTTAGAAATCTAACTTGTCTTACGGGAAGTGGGAGGGAAAGGGGGGAAAAAGGGAGGGGGGAGGGCAGAAGGAAGAGGAGAAGTAGCAAGTGGGTAACGGTAAGATAAGGGAGGGGAATAAAGAGGGAGGGTTAACTGAGGAAAGCGGCGGTCAAAAGCAAAACTTTGTTGGGGAGGAGAAGGGGAAAGGGAGAAATAAAAGCATAAACAGGGGGAATTAGGATGGAGAAAAAGACACAGATAGAAATCATAACCCTGAACATGCAGGGGATGAACATTCTCACAAAACAGAAGCAGATAGCAGAATGGATTAAAAACCATAATCCTACAATATGCTGTTTACAAGAAACGCATCTGAAACAGGGGGATACACATAGGGTTAAGGTAAAAGGCTGGAGTAAAATATATTGTGCCTCAGCTAAAGTAAAAAAAGCAGGCGTAGCAATCCTAATCTCAGACAAAGCAAAAGTAAAGATAGATCTAATTAAAAGAGATAAGGAAGGACATTATATCCTGCTAAAAGGCACCATAAACAATGAAGCAATATCATTGCTTAACATATATGCACCAAGTGGTAAGGCATACAAATACTTAGAGGAGAGGTTAAGGGAGTTACAGGAAGAAATAGACAGCAAAACTATAATATTGGGAGACCTCAACCTCCCCCTTTCTGAACTTGATAAATCTAACCTCAAAATAAATAAGAAAAAAGTTAAGGAGGTAAACAGAATTTTAGAAAAGGCACATATGATAGACCTCTGGAGAAAACTGAATGGGGATAAAAAGGAATATACTTTCTTCTCAAAAGTACATGGCACATACTCAAAAATTAACCATGTACTAGGGCATAAAAACCTCACAATCCAGTGCAGAAAAGCAGAAGTAGTCAATGCATCCTTTTCAGATCATGATGCAATAAGAATCATTTTTAATAAAGTACCATGGAAAAATAAGCTAAAAACTAATTGGAAACTAAATAATTTAATTCTAAAGAGTGAGTGGGCCAAAGAACAAATCAGAGAAACAATTAATAATTTCATTCAAGAGAATGACAATAATGAAACAACATACCAAAACTTATGGGATGCAGCAAAAGCAGTTCTTAGGGGAAGTTTTATATCTCTAAATGCCTACATGAATAAAATAGGGAAAGAGGAGATCAATGATCTGGGCATACAGCTGAAAAAGCTAGAAAAAGAGCAAATTGAAAACCCCCAATTAAATACCAAATTAGAAAATCCTGAAAATCAAAGGAGAGATTAATAAAATTGAAACCAAGAAAACTATTGAATTAATAAATAAAACAAAGAGCTGGTTTTATGAAAAAACCAATAAAATTGACAAACCTTTGGCCAATTTGATTAAAAAAAAGAAAGAAGAAAATCAAATTACCAGTATAAAAAATGAAAAGGGTGAGGTCACCTCTAATGAAGAGGAAATCAAAACAATAATTAGGAATTATTTTGCCCAATTGTATGCCCATAAATTTGACAACCTTAGAGATATGGATGAATATCTACAAAAACATAAACTACCCAGACTAACAGAGGAGGAAGTGAAATTTCTTAATGACCCCATATCAGAAAAAAGAAATTGAGCAGGCCATCAACGAACTCCCTAGGAAAAAATCTCCAGGACCAGATGGTTTTACATGTGAATTCTATCAAACATTTAAAGAACAACTAATTCCAATACTTTGTAGACTATTTGGGAAAATAGGTGAAGAAGGAGTCCTACCAAATTCTTTTTATGACACAAATATGGTACTAATACCCAAACCAGGTAGAGTCAAAACAGAGAAAGAAAATTATAGACCAATTTTCCTAATGAATATTGATGCAAAAATTTTAAATAAAATATTATCAAAAAGATTGCAGCAACTCATTACGAGAATAATACACTGTGACCAGGTAGGATTTATTCCAGGAATGCAAGGCTGGTTCAATATTAGGAAAACTATTAGCATAATTGACCATATTAACAACAAAACTAGCAGAAACCATATGATCGTCTCAATAGACGCAGAAAAAGCCTTTGACAAAGTACAACACCCATTCCTATTAAAAACACTAGAAAGCATAGGAATAAGTGGAACTTTCCTCAAAATTATAAATAGCATCTACCTAAAACCATCAGCAAGGATTATTTGTAATGGGGATAAACTAGATGCATTCCCAATAAGATCAGGGGTGAAACAAGGATGTCCATTATCACCCCTATTATTCAATTTGGTACTAGAAACATTAGCTGTAGCAATAAGAGAAGAAAAAGAAATTGAAGGAATTAGAATAGGAAAAGAAGAAACTAAATTATCACTTTTTGCAGATGATATGATGACTTATCTAGAGAATCCTAGAGAATCAAGTAAAAAACTACTTGAAATAATAAACAACTTTAGCAAAGTCGCAGGATATAAAATAAACCCACATAAAGTCTCAGCATTCCTATACATTACTGACAAAGCCCAACAGCAAGAGATAGAAAGAGAAATTCCATTCAAAGTCACTGAAGGCACTATAAAATATTTGGGAGTCTATTTGCCAAGACAAACCCAGGGCCTATATGAACATAACTATGAAACACTTTTCACACGAATAAAATCAGATCTAAATAAATGGAGAAGTATCAGTTGCTCATGGTTAGGCTGAGCTAATATAATAAAAATGACAATTCTACCTAAATTAATCTATCTATTCAGTGCCATACCAATCGAACTACCAAAAAATTTTTTTACTGAGCTGGACAAAATAATAACAATATTCATTTGGAAAAACAAGAGGTCTAGAGTATCTAGGATATTAATGAAAAGACATGCTAGAGATGGTGGTTTAGCCATACCAGATATTAAACTGTACTATAGAGCAGCAGTCATCAAAACTACCTGGTACTGGCTAAGAAACAGAGGTGTGGATCAGTGGAATAGGATAGGTACACAAGTAGGTGAAATCAACAAGTTTAGCAATCTGCTCTTTGATAAACCCAAAGAGGCCAGTTTCTGTGCTAATAATTCACTATTTCACAAAAACTGTTGGGAAAATTGGAAAATGGTAGGGCAAAAACTGGGCATAGACCAATATCTCACACCATATACCAAAATAAAGTCAAAATGGGTTCATGATTTAGGAGTAAAAGTTGATACTCTGAGGGGCGAAGCCAAGATGGCAGCTGGAAAGCAGGGACCAGCCTGAGCTCCCTGCCGAGCCCCCCCAAAAACCTATAAAAAATGGCTCTGAACCAATTCTAGAACGGCAGAACCCACAGAACAGCAGAGGGAAGCAGGGCTCCAGCCCAGGACAGCCTGGATGGTCTCTGGGTGAGGTCTATCCTGCACGGAGCTGGGAGCTGGGAATGGAGTGGAGCAGAACCCAGCCTGAGCGACTTAGACCATCCAGACCAGAAGCCGGGTGGAGGGGGCCCTAGTGCCCTGATTCAGCGAGCTGCGGCAGTTACGAGACTTCTCAACCCACAAACACCAAAGACTGCGGAGAAGGTTAGTGGGAAAAGCTGCGGGAGTGGAAGGAGTTCCCGGTTCGGCTTCCAGCCCCGGGGGCAGTGGAGGTGGGGCATCTACGGCTGCTGCTGCTTCCGGCTCCAGGCCCACCTGGTGGGAGGAATTAAGTGGCGGATCAGAGCAGGGGTGCACAGCCTGCCGAAGATCTGAGCACAGCCTGGACTGGGGGTCCTTGGGGAAGGAGCAGTGCTGGTGCGGCAGAGCTGGCACCTCCCCCCCAAACGTGGAACATAGAACTCTGTAGTCTACAAGCAGTCATACCCCACTGAAAAACTCAAAGGTCAAGTTAGTTGGCTGGGATTATGGCCAGGCAACGAAAATGCACCGAGATTCAATCTCAGACTCTACATTCTTTCTTTGCTGACAAAGAAGACCAAAACATACAGACAGAAGAAATTAATAAAGTCAAAGAGCCTACAACAGAAACCTCCAAGAAAAACATGAACTGGTCCCAGGCCATGGAAGAGCTCAAAAAGGATTTGGAAAAGCAAGTTACAGAAGTAGAGGAAAAATTGGGAAGAGAAATGAGAAGGATGCGAGAAAACCATGAAAAATAGGTCAATGACTTGCTAAAGGAGACCCAAAAAAACACTGAAAAATACACTGAAGAAAACAACACCTTAAAAAACAGATTAACTCAAATGGCAAAAGAGCTCCAAAAAGCCAATGAGGAGAAGAATGCCTTGAAAGGCAGAATTAGCCAAATGGAAAAGGAGGTCCAAAAGACCACTGAAGAAAATACTACTTTAAAAATTAGATTGGAGCAAGTGGAAGCTAGTGACTTTATGAGAAACCAGGATATTATAAAACAGAACCAAAGGAATGAAAAAATGGAAGACAATGTGAAATATCTCATTGGAAAAACCACTGACCTGGAAAATAGATCCAGGAGAGATAATTTAAAATAATTTTATTTTTTGAAATGAAAGCCATGATCAAAAAAAGAGCCTACAAATCATCTTTCAAGAAATTATGAAGGAGAACTGCCCTGATATTCTAGAGCCATGGGGCAAAATAGAAATTGAAAGAATCCATCGATCGCCTCCTCAAATAGATCCAAAAAAGAAATCTCCTAGGAATATTGTCGCCAAATTCCCGAGCTCCCAGATCAAGGAGAAAATACTGCAAGCAGCCAGAAAGAAACAATTTGAGTATTGTGGAAACCCAATCAGAATAACCCAGGATCTGGCAGCTTCTACATTAAGAGATCGAAGGGCTTGGAATGCGATATTCCGGAGGTCAATGGAGCTAGGATTAAAACCTCGAATCACCTACCCAGCAAAACTGAGTATCATGCTCCAAGGCAAAATATGGATTTTCAATAAAATAGAGGACTTTCAAGCTTTCTCAGTGAAAAGACCAGAACTGAATAGAAAATTTGACTTTCAAACATAAGAATCAAGAGAAGCATGAAAAGGTAATCAAGAAACAGAAATTGCAAGGGACTTACTAAAGTTGAACTGTTTTGTTTACATTCCTACATGGAAAGAGGACATGGATGATTCATGAGACCTCAGTATTAGGGTAGCTGAAGGGAATATGCATATATATATATATAAGTGAATGTGTAGGTATGTATATATCTATGTGTATATATATGTGTGACACAGGGTGAATTGAAGATGAAGGGAAGATATCTAAAAGAAATAAAATGAAATTAAGGGATGAGAGAGCATCATACTGAGAGAGGGAGATAGGGAGAGATAGAATGGGGTGGATTATCTCACATAAAGGTGGCAAGAGGAAGCAGTTCTGTGGGAGGAGGGGAGAGGGCAGGTGAGGGGGGAATGAGTGAACCTTGCGCTCATCAGATTTGGCCTGAGGAAGGAATACCATACATACTCAGTTGGGTATCTTACCCCACAGGAAAGAAGAGAGAGGAAGAAAAAAAATAAAAGGGGGGGGATGATGGAGGGGAGGGCAGATGGGGGTGAAGGTAATCAAAAACAAACACTTTGGAAAGGGGACAGGGTCAAGGGAGAAAATTCAATAAAGCAGGATGGGTTGGGAAGGAGCAAAATGTAGTTAGTCTTACACAACATGAGTATTGTGGAAGGGTTATACATAATGATACACATGTGGCCTAGGTTGAATTGCTCGACTTCTTAGGGAGGGTGGGTGGGAAGGGAAGAGGTGAGAGAATTTGGAACTCAAAGTTTTAAAATCAGATGTTCAAAAACAAACAAAAAATAGTTTTTGCATGCAATTAAAAAATAAGATACACAGGCAATGGGGCGTAGAAATTTATCTTCCCCTACAAGAAAGGAAGGAAAAAGGAGATGAGAGGGGAGGGGGGTGATAGAGGGGAGGGCTGACTGGGGAACAGGGCAACCAGAATATATGCCATCTTGGAATGGGGGGGAGGGTAGAAATGGGGAGAAAATTTGTAATTCAAACTATTGTGAAAATCAATGCTGAAAACTAAATATGTCAAATAAATAAATTTAAATTAAAAAAAAAGTTGATACTCTAAGTAATTTGGGAAAGCAAGGAATAGTTTACTTATCAGATTTGTGGAAAAGTAAAGAATTCATGACCCAACAAGAGATAGAGAGCATTACAAAATGCAAAATGGATAATTTTGATTATGTCACATTGAAATGTTTTTGTACAAAAAAAGCCAATGCAACAAGAATTAGGAGGGAAGCAGAAAATTGGGAGAAAATCTTTGCAACTAGTATCTCTGATAAAGGCCTCATTTCTAAAATATACAGGGAACTCAGCCAAATATATAGGAACACAAGCCATTCCCCAATTGAGAAATGGTCAAAGGATATGAACAGGCAGTTTACAGAGGAAGAAATTAAAGCTATCTACAAGCATATGGAAAAATGCTCTGGATCGCTGCTGATTAGAGAAATGCAAATCAAAACAACTCTTAGATACCACATCTCTCCTGTCAGATTGGCTAAAATGACAAAACAGGAAAGTGATAAATGCTGGACAGGATGTGGGGAAATTGGAACATTGTTGCATTGCTGGTGGAGTTGTGAGCTGATCCAGCCATTTTGGAGGGCGGTATGGAACTATGCCCAAAGGGCTATAGAAATGTTCATACCCTTTGACCCAGCAATACCACTTCTAGGGTTGTATCCCAAAGAAATCATGCAAGCGGGAAAAGGACCCATATGTACAAGAATATTTATAGCAGCTCTTTTTGTGGTAGCCAAGAATTAGAAAGCAAAGGGATGCCCATCAATTGGGGAATGGCTGAACAAGCTGTGGTATATGAAGGTGATGGAATACTATTGTGCCATAAGAAATGGGGATGATGCAGACTTCATAACAACCTGGAAAAACCTACACGACATAATGCTGAGTGAGCGGAGCAGAGCCAGGAGAACGTTGTGCACAGCCACAGATATGTGGATTCCGTGAGGACCAACCCTGACATACTGTGCTTTTCTCAGCAACCTAAGGGCAAGGACAACTCCAGGGGTCTCACGATGGAGAATGCTGTCTTCATCCAGACAAAGAACTGCGAAGTTTGAATACAGACTGAGGCACACTACATGCTCGCCTTTTCTGCTTCTCTTTTGTTTTTGTTTTTGGGTTTTTTTTTTGGTTCTATTTCTTCTTTCTCATGATTTATTCCATTGATCAAATTTCTTCTCCACGACTTGACTAGTGCATAAATTAATTCAATGCAAAGTCATACATGACAGTTATATGAGACTCCATGCCGTCTTGGGGATGGAGGGGGGAGGGAGGGGAGAAAAACTGGAACTCAAAACTATGTAGAACCGTGTGTGGTAAACTAAAAATAAATAAAGAAATTTATAAAAAAAAAGAATATCAAGGTAATGAGTATAAGAAAGGAAAAAAAAATAAAAAAAAATAAAAGAGATAAGGAAGGACATTATATCCTGCTAAAAGGCACCATAAACAATGAAGCCATATCATTGTTTAACGTATATGCACCAAGTGGTAAGGCACACACATTCTTAGAGGAGAGGTTAAGGGAGTTATAGGAAGAAATAGACAGCAAAATTATAATATTGGGAGACCTCAACCTCCCCCTTTCTGAACTTGATAAATCTAACCTCAAAATAAATAAGAAAGAAGTTAAGGAGGTAAACAGAATTTTGGAAAAGGCAGATATGATAGACCTCTGGAGAAAACTGAATGGGGATAAAAAGGAATATACTTTCTTAACAGCGGTACCTGGCACATACTCAAAAATTGACCATGTACTAGGGCATAAAAACCTTACAATCTAGTGCATAAAGGCAGAAGTAGTCAAAGCATGCTTTTCAGGTCATGATGCAATAAGAATTATGTGTAATAAAGAATCATGGAAAAATAAGCTAAAAACTAATTGGAAACTAAATAATCTAATTCTAAAGAATGAGTGGGCTGAAGAACAAATCAGAGAAACAATTAATAACTTCATTCAAGAGAATGACAATAATGAAACAACATACCAAAACTTAAGGGATGCAGCAAAAGCAGTTCTTAGGGGAAGTTTTATATCCCTAAACGCTTACATGAATAAAATAGGGAAAAAGATCAATGATCTGGGCATACAGCTGAAAAAGCTAGAAAAAGAGCAAATTGAAAATCCCCAATTAAATACCAAATTAGAAATTCTGAAAATCAAAGGAGAGATTAATATAATTGAAACCAAGAAAATCTTTGAATTAATAAATAAAACAAAGAGCTGGTATTATGAAAAAACCAATAAAATTGATAAACCTTTTGTCAATTTAATTAAAAAAAAGAAAGAAGAAAATCAAATTACCAGTATAAAAAATGAAAAGGGTGAGGTCACCTCGAATGAAGAGGAAATCAAAACAATAATTAGGAATTATTTTGCCCAATTGTATGCCCATAAATTTGACAACCTTAGAGATATGGATGAATATCTACAAAAACATAAACTGCCCAGGTTAACAGAAAAGGAAGTAAAATTTCTAAATAACCCCATCTCAGAAAAAGAAATTGATCATGCCATCAGTGAAATCCCTAGGAAAAAATCTCCAGGACCAGATGGTTTTACATGTGAATTCTATCAAACATTTAAAGAACAACTAATTCCAATACTTTGTAGACTATTTGGGAAAATAGGTGAAGGAGTCCTAACAAATTCTTTTTATGACACAAATATGGTACTAATACCCAAACCAGGTGGAGTCAAAACAGAGAAAGAAAATTATAGACCAATTTTCCTAATGAATATTGATGCAAAAATTTTAAATAAAATATTAGCAGAAAGATTGCAGCAACTCATTATGAGAATAATACACTGTGACCAGGTAGGATTTATTCCAGGAATGCAAGGCTGGTTCAATATTAGGAAAACTATTAGCATAATTGACCATATCAACAACAAAACTAGCAGAAACTATATGATCATCTCAATAGATGCAGAAAAAGCCTTTGACAAAATACAACACCCATTCCTATTAAAAACACTAGAAAGCATAGGAATAAATGGAACCTTCCTTAAAATTATAAATAGCATCTACCTAAAACCATCAGCAAGGATTATTTGTAATGGGGATAAGCTAGATGCATTCCCAATTAGATCAGAGGAGAAACAAGGATGTCCGTTATCGCCCCTACTATTCAATTTGGTACTAGAAACATTAGCTGTAGCAATAAGAGAAGAAAAAGAAATTGAAGGAATTAGAATAGGAAAAGAAGAAACTAAATTATCACTTTTTGCAGATGATATGATGATTTATTTGGGGAATCCTAGAGAATGAAGTAAAAAACTACTTGAAATAATAAACAACTTTAGCAAAGTTGCAGGATATAAAATAAACCCACATAAAGTCTCAGCATTCCTATACATTACTGACAAAGCCCAACAGCAAGAGATAGAAAGAGAAATTCCATTCAGGGTTACTGTAGACACTATAAAATATTTGGGAGTCTATTTGCCAAGACAAACCCAGGGCCTATATGAACATAACTATGAAACACTTCACACAAATAAAGTCAGATCTGAATAAATGGGAAAATATCAGTTGCTCATGGTTAGGCCGAGCTAATATAATAAAAATGTCAATTTTACCTAAATTAATCTATCTATTCAGTGCCATACCAATCGAACTACCAAAACTTATTTTACTGAGCTGGACAAAATAATAACAAACTTCATCTGGAAAAACAAGAGGTCTAGAATATCTAGGGTATTAATGAAAAGAAATGCTAGAGAAGGTGGCCTAGCCATACCAGATATTAAACTGTACTATAGAGCAGCAGTCATCAAAACTACCTGGTACTGGCTAAGAAACAGAGGTGTGGATCAGTGGAATAGGATAGGTACACAAGTAGGTGAAATCAACAAGTTTAGCAATCTGCTCTTTGATGAACCCAAAGAGGCCAGCTTCTGGGCTAATAATTCACTATTTCACAAAAACTGTTGGAAAAATTGGAAAATGGTAGGGCAGAAACTGGGCATAGACCAATATGTTACACCATATACCAAAATAAAGTCAAAATGGGTTCATGATTTAGTAGTAAAGGCTGATACTATAAGCAATTTGGGAGAGCAAGGAATAGTTTACTTATCAGATTTATGGAAAAGAAAAGAATTCATAACCCAACAAGAGATAGAGAGCATTACAAAATGCAAAATGGATAATTTTGATTATGTTAAATTGAAATGTTTTGTACAAAAAAAGCCAATGCAACAAAAATGAGGAAGGAAGCAGAAAATTGGGAGAAAATATTTACGACTAGTATCTCTGATAAAGGCCTCATTTCTAAAATATACAGGGAACTGAGCCAAATGTAGAGGAATACAAGCCATTCCCCAATTGAGAAATGGTCAAAGGACATGAACAGGCAGTTTTCAGAGGAAGAAATTAAAGCTATCTATAGGCATATGAAAAAATGCTCTAAGTCACTACTGATTAGAGAAATGCAAATCAAAACAACTCTTAGATACCACATCTCTCCTGTCAGATTGGCTAAAATAACAAAACAGGAAAATGATAAATGCTGGAGAGGATGTGGGAAAATTGGAACATTGTTGCATTGCTGTTGGAGTTGTGAGATGATCCAGCCATTTTGGAGAGTAATTTGGAACTACGTCCAAAGGGCCACAGGAATGTTCATACCCTTTGACCCAGCAATACCACTTCTAGGGTTGTATCCCAAAGAAATCACACAAGCGGGAAAAGGACCCATATGTACAAGGATAATTATAGTGGCTCTTTTTGTGGTAGCCAAGAATTGGAAATCAAAGGGATGCCCATCAATTGGGGAATGGCTGAACAAGCTGTGGTATGTGAAGGTAATGGAATACTATTGTGCCATAAGAAATGGGGATGATACGGACTTCATAACAACCTGGAAAAACCTACATTACAAAATGCTGAGTGAGCAGAGCAGAGCCAGGAGAACACTGTACATAACCACAGATATATGGATTCCGTGAGGACCAACCCTGACAGACTTCGTTCTTGTCAGCAACACAAGGTGCAGGCACAACTCCAAAGGACTCACGATGGAGAATGCTATCTACATCCAGAGAAAGAACTATGAAGTTGAATGCAGATTGAGGCACACTTCAAGTTCACCTTTTTCTCTTCTCTTTTTTTTTTGTTTTTGGGTTTTTTTTTTTGGTTCTGTTTCTTCTTTCTCATGATTCATTCCATTGGTCATAATTCTTCTCCACAACTTAACTTGAGTAGTGTATAAATTAATTCAATGTGAAGTTATTCGTGGTAGTTATATGAGATTCCATGCTATTTTGGGGAGGGAGCGGGGAGGGAGGGGAGAAAATCTGGAACTCAAAATTATGTAGAACCGTCTGTTGTAAACTAAAAATAAAAATAAATATAAAAAAAGTAGGGATGCATCGAAAAAAAAAAGAAAACTATTGAACTAATAAATAAAACTAACATCTGGTTTTATGAAAAAAACTAATAGATAAAACTTTGGTTAATTTGATTTTAAAAAAGAAGAAAGGAGAAAACCAAATTGCCTGTATCAAAACTGAAAGAGTTAAATTCACTACCAATAAAGAGGAAATTTAAGCAATGAATAGGAGCTATTTTGTTCAACTGCATACCAATAAATCTTACAATCTTAGTAAAATGTATTAATATTTATAACGATATAAATTACCCAGATTAACAGAAGAGGAAATAAAATACTTAAATAACAATATTTTAGAAAAAGAAATTAAATAATCCATCAGTGAACTCCATAAGTAGAACCCCATGGCCAGACAGGTTTATAAGTGAATTCTATGAAACATGTAAAGAACAATTAATCCTGATACCATATAAATTATTTGAAAAAATAGATGAAGAAAGAGTCCTACCAAATTCGTTTTGTGACATAAATATGGTATTGATACCAAAACCTGGAAGAACAAAAACAGAGAAAAAATTATAGACTAATTTCCCTAATGAATACTGATGCAAAATTTTTAAATAAAATATTAGTGAGATTACAGCAATTTATCACTAGGATAATACCCTATGAACAGGAGGGATTTATACTAGTAATGCAGGGCTGGTTCAATATTAGAAAAACCATTAGCATAATTGAACATATCAATAACAAAACTAACAGAAATTATACAATTATCTCAATAGATCCAGAGTAAGCTTCTGACAAAATACAACACCCATTCCTATTAAAAACACTAGGAATAAATGGAGTTTTCTTTAAAATGATGAGCAATATATTTCTAAAACCATCGGCAAGCATTAAATGTAATGGGAATATGCTAGAAGCATTCCCAGTAAGGTCGTGGGGGAAACAAGGATGCCCATTTTAACCACTATTATTCAATATTATGCTAGAAATGTCAGCTTTAGAAATAGGAAAAGAAAAAAAAATTGAAGGAATTAAAATAGGCAATGAGGAAACAAAACTATCACATTTTGCAGATGATATGATGGCATACTAAGGAGAATCCTAGATTGACTAAAAATCTTCTTGAAATAATTAACAACTTTAATAAAGTTGCAGGCTATAAAATAAATCCACAAACATCATCAATATTTCTTTATATTACCAACAAAGCCAGCATTAAGAGATAGAGAAATTCTATTTAAAATAACTGCATGCAATATAAAATATTTGGGAGTCTACCTGCCAAAACAAACTCAGGAACTATACGAACACAATTGCAAAACACTTTTCACACGAATAAAGTCAGATCTAAACTATTTGAAAAATATCAATTACTCATGGGTGGGCTGAGCTAATATAATAAAAATGACAATTCTACCTAAGTTAACTTACTTATTCAGTGCCATACCAATCAAACTCCCAAAAATATTTTATAGAGCTAAAAAACATAATATAAAATTTCATCTAGAAAAACAAAAGATCGAGAATATCAGGGGAATTGATGAAAAAATACAAAGGAAGGTGATCTAGCCCTATCAGATCTAAAACAATATTATCAAGCAGTAATCATTGAAAATATTTGGGACTAACTAAGAAATAGAGCAGGGGATCAGTGGAATATGTTAGATATACAAGACACAATAGTAACTGACTATTTGTTTGATAGTTTGATAAACCCAAAGACTCCAGTTTCTGGGATCAGAACTCACTATTTGACAAAAACTTTTGGGAAAACTGGAAACTAGGCATGGAGTAATATCTTACACCAAATACTAAGATAAGGTCGAAATGGGTACATGATTTAGACATAAGAAATGATAGCATAAGCAAATTAGGGAAGCAAGGAATAGCTCACCTAACAGCTATGGAGAAGGGAAGAATTTATGACCAAACAAGAGATAGAGAACATTATAAAATGCAAAACTGATGATTTTGATTACATTAAATTAAAAAGCTTTTGCATAAACAAAGTCAATGCAACTAAGATTAGAAAGAAAGCAGAAAGCTTAGAAACAGTTTTTACAGCCCATGTTTCTGATAAAGGCCTCATTTCTCAAATATGCAAATAACAATGAAGTTTATGAGAATACAAGACATTCCCAAATTGATAAGTGGTCAAAAGACATGCACAGACAGTTTCCTGATGAAGAAATTAAAGCTGCTTGTAATCATATGAAAAATGTTCTAAATCACTATTGATTGGAGAAATGGAAATTAAAAGAAATCTTCATACCTATCAGATTGGCTAATGTGACAGAAAAGGAGATGTGGGAAAATTGGGGCACTAATGTATTGTTGGTGGAGTTGTGAACTAATCCCACCATTTTGGAGAGCAATTTGGAACTATGCTTAAAGGGCTATAAAACTGTGCATACCTTTTGATCCTGCAACTACTACTAGATCTGTATCCAAAAGAGATCATAAAAAAGGGAAAAGGATCCACATTGAAAAAGTATTCATAACAGTTCTTTTTGTGGTGGCAAAGAATTGGACACTGATGGGATACCCATCAATTGGGGAATGCCAGAACAAGTTGTAGTATATGAATGTAATGGAATACTATTGTTCTATAAGAAATGATGAGCTGGGAGATTTCAGAAAACCCTGGAAAGACTTGCATGAACTGACACTGACTGAAGTGAGCAGAACCAGGAGAACATTGTACACAGCAACTGCAATACTGTGTGATGATTAACTATGATAGACTTAGCTCTTCTCAGAAATACAATGATCAAAGATAATTCCAAAAGGCTCATAATGGAAAATGCTGATCACATCCTGTTAAGTGCTGTCGAAGGCTCACAGCTGGTCCTATGGGAAAAGAGAGCTGCCTCCATTCCCAATCAAGGCCAAACAGGCTGGGTCAGGTCTCCACACTCTCAGCAACACCTGAGCATGAGACCGTGCGCAGGGGATCCAAGAGGGCAAGAGGGCTAAACCTTTTACATAATTGGCGGTAAGCCTCCTTGCAAGTGCCGAGCTAGCATTGGCTAAAACTCCTATAAAAGCCTTGCTGCCTCCCTGAATAAACAAGACTTCTCCACCTCAGTCTCCCTGTCTCTTCATTGTTCCTGATCGGGGTCCCTGCTGGCTGGAGACCCCTCCCCAAGGAGCGGAGCAACATCCAGAGAAAGAACTGTGGAGTCTGAATGCAGATCAAAGCTTACTATTTCTACTTTTTTGTTGTTTTTTATTTCTCATGGCTTTTTCCCTTTTGTTCTAATTATTTTTCACAGCATAATGAATGTGGAAATGTGTTTAACATGATTGTACATATATGACCTATTTCAGATTGCCTGTTGTCTTAGGAGGGGGGTGGAAGGAAAAATTTGGAACTCAAAATTTTACAAAAATGGATGTTGAAAACTATCTTTACATGTAATTGGAAAAAAAAGAAAACACTATTAACAAAATAAGTTTACTATACTCTCAAGTGAGTAACAGGTTCCCCAAGTCCTACATAAATAGGTAATGTACAATATGGATCTCAGATATAGAAACAACTTTTGTTTCACTCTACAGAAAATGCATATGACAGGCTATACATGGGGGTAGAAGGAGGAAGAGAATTTCAAACTGAAAAAAATGAACAAAAAATGTCAAAAAAAATTTTAAATGCACATAACTGGCATCACAGAGCCCATGAACAATATATAAATGTAAAACACTGAAATAATCTACTAGACTTCTCATGAATGGATTAAATAAACAAATCTATCTCTCTATATATCATAATAAAATCTAACTACAGCCTGGGTCTCCTTATCTCACCTAGGCTGGAATTGCAATGACCACTCACTGCTTGACCCCACCTCTTGTCTGGATGTGATCTTTGCCCCACTCAGCTTCTGACCTGAGTGCATTCACAAATCCTTAGTAAGCCTGGTGTTCCCTTCCTACCCATACACTTCCAGAGGCTCATCAGTTTGGTGTCAGACTTACTGAGCTCACCTGATCAACATTTTCACTTCTGTAGCTCAGAACTATGGCACCCACGCAATCCAGTAGCTTCAACTACTCCAAGTATCAGGGATTAGAAGAATGCACCAATATGCCTAGAAGAAAATTAATTTATTAAGCACTTACTTAATGCAAAGAATAATATTAAACTCTAGGAATACAAGTAGGAAAGGAAAGCAGTCTGCTCATAAGTAGCTCACATTTTAGTGGAGGAAACAACACATATGGGAGGTTTCAATTTCAGGGAAAATAGAATGGTCTGTTTGTTCCTAGGTTGAAGTAGAAAAGCATGTGATTACGCATCTTTTAAAATTCCATTACCATTAATAAACCCAAACTGGTTTCTACTTTTGATCTTGCCAGAGACTTTAGGGGTGATAGTTTTCTTTTCTTGGTCTCTAGTAGCTGTAGCTGCTGCTAAGTCATAAAGGAAGTTGCCAAGGTTGCTTCCCTGGACTATGGATTTAGGATCCAGGCTGAAAGCCAGGCCAGTAGTGTGAAGGGGAGCTAATATTCCTGGAGTTCTTAGGGTTACTTGATCTGTTGGTGGCAGTTAGTATTGATAGCAGATTTAGCCACTGCTAATTAACCCAGTGGAAAACAGGAGAGGCCATATTTTTCCAAAAAAAAAGAGAAAGAAAGGAAAGAAGGAAGGAAGGAAGGAAGGAGGAAGGAAAGAAGGAAAGAAAGAAGGAAAGGAAAGAAGGAAGGAAGGAAAGAAGAAAGAAAGAAAGGAAAGTGAAGAGTAGAGTCTGTACAGCTCTAGAGGCAGCTAGATGACTCAGTGGATAGAGCACTGGGCTGGGAGTCAGGAAGGCCTAAATTCAAATGTGGCCTCAGACGCTACCTGTGTGTCCCTGGGCGAGTCACTTAACCTCTGTTTGCCTTAATCCACTGGAGCAGGAAATTACAAACCACTCCAGTATCTTTGCCAAGAAAACCCCATACAAGATTGCAAAGAATCAGACATGACTAAATGACTCAACAGCAAGATCTTGGAAGGCATAGACAGATGAGCTTAAGTAGTCTCTCCCTCAAAATACACTTTATGTCTGTTTATCAAACACTTTGGCCCTTTACCATCTAAGCAACACTCCTAAATATCACAGAGAGTTGCCAAGGTGCAGAGCTCTTAACTGCATGTGCCAACAGCTTCAGTTCTTCAGTTTTAGGGTAGTGGTCCATGGAGGAGCCTCTTCTTTGCAGGGAATCATGCTGTTATTCTTTTCCCATTAAGTGGCCACTATTCAGCTACCATGGAAATCAGGAATTTTCATGCATTTTCTCACCCATGAGAATTTTCCACGGCTGGAAATATCCCTAAACAATATTACCTGTGCCTGACCTGTGCTCAGAAAGGAAATACAATAGAATAGTATCCATTGACTGTAGGTCCAGAAACACCCTTTTGGGTTCACCCGGACAAGAATTGTACTCTTACCAAGTCCTTTTCCTACAAATCACCTACCATTTTCTGCTCCTTGATGAGAGGGAAGGCAGAGGGAAAAATACGTTTCCCACACTCTTAACCTTCTGGATGCACTCACATCTGGAAGTCCAAGAAAGAAAAAGCTTTTGAAGAGGGAAAGATGAAAAAAGAGTGACCTATTTCTCAGCTCATTCTTAGACACAATAGAGGGGACAACTCCCAAGCTCAATCTATCTTACTGACTCTTGGTGGCCAATTATCTTGGAGGTAGTGCCAGTCAATGAGGACTAGTTAGAGGAATCCCCCTATGTTCTTTCATGAAGTAGCTAGGTCTAATGTCCATCTCCATGAAAAATGCCCCTCCTGGCAAAGGTCCATACTCTATTACTATCAAGTTCATTAAGAAAACTCATCAAAATAATTAGAGGTTTTCCCAATGATCTCTCTTACAACCTGACATTACAATTGCTCTTTCCAAATCAACCATCTCCATTTGAGCCCTTGTCCAACATGTGATATCAGAAAATAGTAGTGCAGAAGCCTAGAGAGCTTAAGTAACCAGCCAATGGTCTTCCTGCTCATTCACTGAAGAGCCAAGACTAGAATGCAGGTTTTTTGACTCCCAGTCATGTGCTTTATTCATATAAGAAGAAAACTATCCAATAATACAAATGTATAGTTTGTGATTTATTATATGCATGCCTATTATACTCTGCTAAGCAAAATCCTCTTGCAAAGATCCTTTGTCTACTAAAGCATACTGGCTTTGTACATGAAAAGTAGTCATCTTTCTTTCTCTGTCTCTTCATACCCACCGTCTAATTAGAAACATGCGTGCAAAACCAGGGTTCATCTGCTTTTGAACCATTTTCTTTGATTTGTTATAAGGAAACAAAATTTTTTGCCTATTTTGGCCAATTGTGCTATAAATATTTTTTGTTTTATTGTACAGTTTAAAAGCTGTATTTTAGGTTCATTATTGATCTTAGAACCTTAGGGTTGGAAGGGATCTTGGAAGATATTCAGTCCATTACTTGAACCATTATAAACATCTTTCTTATAACATCTTTGACAGATAGTGTTAGCTTGAAGTATACATTTTTATTGACAGTTTTACTGTGTCTACCTGATATCAAATAGAGGCTGCTAGGATGTAGCAGGACGATCCCTGCATCTGGAGTCACAGGATCTGGATTTGAACCCTGGCTCTGCTACCTTACCATTCGTGTGAACTTAGAGCAATCATTGAACCTCTGTAATTTTCAATTTACCCAATTGTAAAGCTGAATGCGATGATTTCTGAGCTAGGTCTTGCTAGCTTTAAGTTCTCTAAGTCCAATGTCAAAATCTGGATGAAAATAATTTTTAAAATGAGAATTGATATAGTGTTTTAAGGTTTGCAAAGTGCTTTCCATATTTCATTTGTTCCTCAGCAACCTTGTGAAGTAAGTGCTTTCCTTTTTTTCTCTTTTTACGCAGACACACACATACATAGCATATATATGGAATATATGAATATATGACAAAATATGGGATTATATATGTTCAAGTTTAGCCATAATTTCTTTTCTCTAAACTTCTATGTAGTCTGTAGCCCAAAGGAAATTATACAACTAAATCAATATGTACTTATTGTACATTTATAAACACCCATTTTTCCTTGGTGTTCATGATTTAAGAAATCACTTTTCTCATGATGACCCTATAACATAGGTACTACAAACATCTGTTACACCCCTTTTAACAGTGAAGAAATTAAGGACTTTGTGACTTGCCTAGGGTGATCCATCTGTTGGAACTGGGAATTTAGACACATATCTTCTTAGCTACAAGTGCAATGGTGTTTTCACTGCTCCATGTTGTCTTTCTAACTATGTGCTTAAAATTATTTCATGTGCTATAGAGGTTTCAGTAGAAGTGTAAGATTTGCCCCCTGCCTTCAAATAGATTTTAATCCAATTGGAGAGACAAGACTAACATATATGCAATAATAGCTAAGTATAAAAGTATGAATGAGGTAGGTGTGATAATAAAACCATGTGATGGATGTTTGAGAAAACATAACAAAGCTTGTACTTCCAAATATGTACTGACTGTCCCCTTCCAGGCAGTCCCCTTGGGAGGCCACACATGTTTTCTATTGCTAAAATATTTTTTGGAACACATCTTTTAGAGCTGCCTCAGAGATTGGCACGTTCTTTTGAATACCCCCATTGGTGGCAAATGTTGGTCCTTTGAGGATGGGTTTGACTTTTGAAAAAATCCAAAGTTCATTCAGCATCCAATCTGGTTAGCATTTTTTTCTCCAGTGGTCCACTAAAGACTTGGAATTGTATCCATATGGAATTCTTTGTTTTAAGGGGTCATAGTGGATACTATTAGAAAACCAGTTTATAAAAATGAGGAAGATCTAATAGATGGAAGGGAACAATTGAGACTTCACTTGGAATGTTAATTATAGTCAGAGATGACTCAATCATTTATACAAATAAGAAAAAATATTGGCAATAAACCACTCACTTTTTTTTATTTGGTAAAGCACACACGATGAATATTTATTGCTTCATCAGGTCAAGTTTCTACTAGAAAAGGAAGCCTAATTTTAGTGGATAGAAAGAACATGTACCTGGAAGTTGGGAATCTTGGATTCTCATTTCAGCAGCAATGACTCACTGTATGACCTTGGTAAATTGCTTCCCTTTTCTAGACCACAGTTTCTGAATCTGTAAAATGGGACTATTGGACTAGATAATCTTTAATTTCTTCTTTACTTCTGGCCTTCTATGACTTAATGTTTTAGACTTTTAAAAAATCATTTTGAGGATCATAGGGTTGGCAGCTAAAAGAGGATTCCTGTTTATGTAAGATTGGGCAGAATGTCCTTTCAGATCCCATTCAACCATGAGATTCTGGGGTTCTGTGGAGAGGAAGCTTAATAATATTGTTTTTCATTCAGAACAATGTGTGCCCACAAGTAATGACACTGATATTCTGTTAGCTCATGGTATGATCCTGGGCAGGATACTAAACTAAGTCCTATAGAGGTAAGGATCAATTATTTATTTATAAGTAAAAATTAGAGGATTGGATGAAATGATCCCAAAGGTCCTTCTTAGCTCTCACATTTAATGTATGATCACACGATTTAAGAGCAATTTCAAAAGATTTCCACATATGTTTTGAGCAAGGCAGAATCGCTGAAGTAAGTCCACACTCTGAAGGTGACTACTTTGGAAGAAGATGATGTTTATTTTTATATATACATATATACATATGTTGACATGTGCACTTGTATATATCATTTTGTGTTGCATTTTTCCACTGCTGTTTAATATAGGTTCGATTATTTTGCAAACTCCCCAAAGACAGCTATCATGACTTGGGAACAAGTGAAGGTAAAGAAATCGACATTTATTAAGTGCCTACTATAGGGTTAAGCATTTTATAAATATTACCTTTTTTGATCCTCACCACAAGTCTGGAAGGTAGGTACTATCATGATCTTCATTTTACAGTTGAGGTAGGCAGGGGTTAAGCAACTTGCCCAAGGTCTCCTAGCTAATAATAATAATATGAGCGATCTGAATTCAAGTCTTCCTGACATCAGGTCTAGTACTCTATCTATTGGGCCACCTAGCTGCCTTGTCCTTATATATCGCCCACACTGCCTAGTACATAGTCAACGCTCAATGAATAGTACTAACCTTAATAAAATAAAAGTTAAATTGTGTAAAATAGATTGTAAGTACTGTCGAAGTACAGAGGGGAGAGATCCCTGAAGGCTATTGTAGTCAGGGAAGGCTGCACAGAGGAAGAAGTACTTGAGCAGGGCTTTGGAGGATATGTAGAGTTGGGATAGGTGGGGTGGGGGTGGGGGGCGGAGAAAAGACAGTATTCTAGACAAGGGGACACAACCTTAGTTGTATCCATCAATACGTGACTTAGGACACAGTGTTTTCATGGGACTCTGAGGAATCTAGCCTAACTGCTGGAGCAGAAATCTAAGTAGAAGGTTTTAAATAACCTGTAGGCTGTTGAGCAGAGGTAGCTGTGTACTGATGACCCATTATAAAGAGCATGACACCGGCTTTCAAAGGCTCTGCCAGTGAAATACTGTGTGGCAAGCTCTTTACTTTGTATACACACACACACACACACAACACACACACAAATACATTCGGAAAGCTCTTTACTTCGTACACACATATATACATATATGTGTATGTATAAATGTATGTATATGTATGTATGTATATATATGTATACACACATGTGTATGTGTGTGTATACACACACACACACACACACACACACACATATATATATATATATATATATATATATATATGAAATCTGTATAACTACTGAACTATCAGAATCTAATCACTGTAAATTCTGTGAGAAACATCATTGGATTGGCATGAAGGTAATAGATTGCCTTCAAGGAGGCCGCATGGGACAGTGGAAAGAAAAATTACCTCAGAGACAAAATATGAGTTCTAATCCTGGTGTTCTACTGCTTATTACTGTGTGATCCTAGCAAACTTCTTAAAAATCTATTGGCCTCAGTTTCCACAGGTGTCAAAATAAGGGGATCAGATTAGATGACGTCCAAGGTCCATTTCAGCTCTATAGTGAATGATCTTGTGATTCTTAGTATTTTTTGTCCCAGAAGCTCCTAAGACCATCTACTGGATTATGGAAAGAGGGCCCTCCTTGAAGCAATCACAGCTACTTGATGGATTAACGGGCTGACACATTTTGTAGCAAATTGAGAAAAGGGGGAGTGGGATGGTTAGGAGACTGGAAATCATGCTATAGGAAGAACACTTAAAATAATGGGACAGATTTAACCAGAAGAAGAGAGAACCCAGAGGCAGACATGATTGCCTTTTTCAAATATTTGAAGGGCTATTACATAAAAGAAGGATTAAATTTTATTAGTCTGGCTCCAACGGACCAACAGAAAGATGTTGCAGAGACAGATTTGGAACCAATATAAGGAAAAATTTCTCTAATAATTAGAGTTGTCCAGCAGTGAAATGGATTGCTTCGGTAAGCAGACAGAACATCACCGCTGGCAGATGATTATTTGTCAGGGGGAGTATAGAAGCTGTGCTTCAGGTTGGACTAAATGACCTTGGAGGTACCTTCTAATGCTAAGGTTTGGTGATAAGATTGGATCGAAGCAGGAAAACTCTGGAATCATGAAAGCTAGGTAGGGGGTTGTACTAATCAAGACATGAGATATAATTTTAAATTTGAATTAATAAAATAATTACTCCAGCTGTCCATTTACATTATGCATAAAGAAAAAAAAGCCAGAAGGAAAGAAACTTACAAAAATAGAAACAAAGAGAAGACAATGAAGAAAAAAGATTGGCTGTACAGAAAGTCAGGTAAATGAGGTCACTAAAATGCTACATGAATTATAGAGGGAATAAAATGAGATTTCAATAGTCTCCAAAGAGTCGATTTTTGATGCAGTTTTATTTGCTTCGTAAATATGAGGTCCTCATCTGGATATAATTGAGTCTTCCCAATTCTAGTCCAGAGGTTATTTGTTGTTGATTTTTAAGACCTTGCCAAGTCTGAGAGATCTTGGAGTAAATATTTTAGAATTACAAAAATGCCCAAGAAAACAAAATTAACTAAATACCATCAATTCTTCAATAGTGACTCAGAGAATATGACATTTTGACTGAATATCAACCTTTTAAATATCTTATTTTCCCAAACACTTGTCTAGGAAAGCCCAAAGAGAAAAACCTTTCAACATTTCCTGAAGATGAACACTCTGAGGACTTTTATGATAAGGAAGTATGACATAAGTTGAAGAGCCTTGAGTAGTTTACCCTACCTGTATCCCCTTTTGAATATAAATTACAGTTTTACAAAAGACTGATCTTATGTATCATAAAACCCTTTATTTCATTCAGAGGCATTGGTGGTTAGTCAGGAAGAGTGATTTAATTCCTACCTTAGACGCATGTAGACTGAGTGATGGAGTACAAGTTACTTAACCTCTCAGTGTCCCAGGCACCTTTTTTTGCTGAGGCAATGGAGATTAAGTAACTTGCCCAAGGTAACACAGTTAGTGCTAAGTGTCTGAGGTAAAATTTGAACTCAGGTCCTCCTCACTCCAGGGTGCCACCTAGCTTCCCCTTCCCAGGCAACTTTTAAGACTATAAGTTTCAAGAATAGTTGTCCATCTGCAGTGATGTAGAGAGTTTCATTACTTGGAGTTCCCTATAGCAGTGAAATCACTGTACACTTTCTGTTGGCCTGATAGTTCAACCCAGTCTTTTTCTGAGTTTCAGCTGTTAATAAATTCCCCCAGGAAATCAGGGGTTCTTATACTAAGGTTCATTAACTTTTTAAATTTTTTTAAAATTCAAGACAAATACTGAAACTTAAATACATACTAAGAAAAGAAAAAGAAACATTATAAACTTAAATACTAAACTTAAATATAAAATTAGAAAGGAAAAAACCATGTCATGTACACAACAGAACATAGCAGAGGATTCAGAATATATAGCGATAACTTATCATTTCAAGAAAGCCTAGATATTAAATACCATGTGTTATTTTGAAAGCTGTCTATCTTTTCTTTGCTTCCTTGTAGATTTATTTTTTTTCTGCTGTACACTTTTTATTTTGTTCTTTTCCCCCACCACTTCCCCCTATCTGCCATGCCAAGGCTACAATTGAGCATGGATATATTTATATATAGGTATTGATATATACATATACATATACATATATACACATACATATAGGCACACATACATTTATAGACATATACTTTCCCTAAGAGATTCTACTCCTAACCTTATTTTTATATCTCTTTTTCTCTATTTCTCCTAACTCCTGTACTTTAGTTCACCTGCTACCTTGCCCTCCTATTACTTAACCTACCCCCATTCCAGCAATCCCTCCCCTATGTCTATTAACTTTTAAAAATAACTTTATTTAAATATAAAAGGCAGTTAGGTGGCTCAGTGGATACCTCGCTGATCCTGGAGTCAGGATGACCTGAGTTCAAGTCTGGCCTCAGACACTTATTAGGTGTGTGACCCTGGGCAAGTCACTTAACCCTGTTTGCCTCAGTTCCCTCATCAATAAAATGAGCTTGAGAAGGAAATAACAAACCACTTCATTTTCTTTGCCAAGAAAACCTCATATGGGGTCACGGAGAGTCAGACATGACTCAAATGACTAAACAATATTTTCAATATATTTGATTTTGTTTCTAATCCTATGTATTTAAAATACTGAAAAAGGGTCCATAGGCTGGTAAAGGGGTTTATGACATAAAAATGATTAAGAATTTCTGACCTAATCCAATTTCCATATTAGTTAATCTGATCTTATCTAATCTTTATTTAACAGGTAGGAAAACTGAAGTCCAGGGAAAAGAAATGACTTGCCAAAATTACTCCTGGATAAAATGACAAATCTGGGATTTGAACTCAGGTCCTCTAACCTCAAATGTCTCTATACCATCTTTTCTTGAGTGAATGCTGTGGCAAAAGTGACTTCAGAGATATTATCAAGGTCATGTATGAATAGAAAATTGAAAAAAATAAAAATTATAAAAGAAAAATACATATAAAAAGAAAATAGGAAAAAATACTATGAATAGAATACACTGGTCATATAATGAAAGTAAAGAATAATAGATAGATTTAGTATTCTACTGGCTTCCACTAAATAGTGAAAGAACCAGAAGAAAGTCTCCAGGGAGTTGCATAGATATTCTATATAAATGCTGACAAAAATGCATAGGTCAGGAGAGCATGAATGAGTTATGATTTACGTTGGAGAATAACATACTAAACCTGAGACCCTGGAGGGGACAGAGGAAAGGGAAGAGAAGGAGGGGAAGGGAACAAGCTTTTATTAAGTGTCCACTATGTGCCAGGCACTATGCTAAGCTCTTTAGAAATGTTATCTCTTTTGATTCTCAAAACAACCCTGAGGTTGAGGAAATAGATGAAGACAGAAGTTAAGTGACTTGTCTAGGGTGAGACAACTGAGACCAGATTTTAAATTTATGTCTTCCTAACTCCAGTCCTCATGCTCATATCCACTTCACCACCTGGCTGACTCTTGTGGATCAATTCTCTGAGGTATTTTTTTTTTAGATATTGGCCTGCATAAATCTTTTTATTATTATTATTATTATTATTTAATATTTATTTAATATTTTTATTTTTCAGCACTGATTTCCACAAGATTTTGAGTTACAAATTTTCTCCCCATTTCTGCCCTACCCCCCACTCCAAGATGGCATATGTTCTGGCTGACCCGTTCCCCAGTCAGCCCTCCCTTCTGTCACCCCACTCCCCCCATCCCCTTCTCCCTTACTTTCTTGCAGGACAAGATAGATTTCTATGCCCCATTGCCTATATATCTTATTTCCCAGTTGCATGCAAAAACAATTTTATTTGAATATCTGCTTTTAAAACTTTGAGTTCCAAATTCTCTCCCCTCTTCCTTCCCCACCCACCCTCCCTAAGAAGGCAAGCAATTCAACATAGGCTACACATGTTTCATTATATGAAGCCCTTCCACAATATTCATGTTGTGAAAGACTAACTATATTTTGTTCCATCCTATCCTATCTCCCTTTATTCAATTTTCTCCCTTGACCCTGTCCCTTTTCAAAAGTGTTTGCTTTTGATTACCCTCTCACCCTATCTTCCCTCCCTTCCATCATCCCCCCTTTTTTATTCCCTTCCTCCTTCTTCCCTGTGGGGTAAGATACTCAATTGAGTGTGTATGTTATTCTCTCCTCAAGTCAAATCTGATGAGAACAAGATTCACTCATTCCCCCTCATCTGCCCCCTCTTCCCTTCCAACAAACTGCTATTTCTTGCCACTTTTATGTGAGATAATTGACCCCATTCTATCTCTCCCTTTCTCAATATATTCCTCTCTCATCCCTTAATTTGATTTTATTTTTTTAGATATCATCCCTTCATATTCAACTCACCCTATGCCCTCTGTCTCTGTCTCTCTCTGTCTCTCTCTCCATGTATATATATATATATTTATAATATATATATAATACATTATATACATATTATATATATACATACATATATATGTATATTCCCTTCACTTCAGCTACCCTAATACTGAGGTCTCATGAATTATACACATCATCTTTCAATGTAGGAATGTAAACAAAACAGTTCAACTTTAGTAAGTCCCTTATGATTTCTCTTTCTTGTTTACCTTTTCATGCTTCTCTTGATTCTTGTGTTTGAAAGTCAAATTTTCTATTCAGTTCTGGTCTTTTCACTGAGAAGGGTTGAAAGTCCTCTACTTTATTGAAAATCCATATTTTGCCTTGAAGCATGATACTCAGTTTTGCTGGGTAGGTGATTCTTGGTTTTAATCCTAGCTCCACTGACCTCCGGAATATCATATTCCAAGACCTTCAGTCCCTTAATGTAGAAGCTGCTAGATCTCGTGTTATCCTGATTGTGTTTCCACAATACTCAAATTATTTCCTTCTGGCTGCTTGCAGTTCTTTCTGCTTGATCTGGGAGCTCTGGAATTTGGTGACAATATTCCCGGGAGTTTTCTTTTTGATGTCTTTTTCAGGAGGCAGTCAGTGGATTCTTTCAATTTCTATTTTACCCTCTGGCTCTAGAATATCAGGGCAGTTCTCCTTGATAATTTCTTGAAAGATGATTTGTAGGCTCTTTTTTTGATCATGGCTTTCAGGTAGTCCAATAATTTTTAAATTATCTCTCCTGGATCTATTTTCCAGGTCAGTGGTTTTTCCAATGAGATATTCCACATTGTCTACCATTTTTTCATTCCTTTGGTTCTGTTTTATAATGTCTTGATTTCTCATCAAGTCACTAGCTTCCACTTGCTCCAATCTAATTTTTAAGGTAGTATTTTCTTCAGTGGTCCTTTGGACCTCCTTTTCCATTTAGCTAATTCTGCCTTTCAAGGCATTCTTCTCCTCATTGGCTTTTTGGAGCTCTTTTGCCACTTGAGTCAGTCTATTTTTTAGTCAGTATTTTTTGGGTCTCCTTTAGCAATTCATTGACTTGTTTTTCATGGTTCTCTTGCATCACTCTCATTTCTCTTCCCAATTTTTTCCTCTACTTCTCTAACTTGCTTTTCCAAATCCTTTTTGAGCTCTTCCATGGTCTGAGACCAATTCATATTTTTCTTGGAGGCTTTTGATGTAGGCTCTTTGACTTTGTTGACTTCTTCTGACTGTATGTTTTGGTCATCTTTGTCACCAAAAAAAGATTCCAAAGTCAGAGTCTGAATCTGAGACCATTTTCGCTGCCTGTTCATGTTCCCAGCCAACTACTTGACCCTTGAGCTTTTTGTTGGGATATGACTGCGTGTATGGTAGAGAGTACTTTGTCCCAAGCTTGAGGGGCTGTGCTGCTATTTTCAGAGCTACTTCTACACAGCAAGCTCTGCCACACCAACTCTCCTTCTCCCCCAAGAACTGCCAACCAGGATTGCGCCCCAGATCCAGGCAGGGCAAAGCAGGTTTTGCACTCTAGCTCTAATCCACAGCTTAATTCCTCCCACCAGGTGGGCCTGGGGCCGGAAGTAACTGCAGCTGTAGCTCTAGAAGCAGCCACAGAGCTGTACCACCTCTGCTGCCCCTGGGGTGGTGGCCAACCACAAACTCCTTTCACTCTGTCCCAGCAGCTTTTCCCACTAACCTTCTCTGTTGTCTTTGGTGTTTGTGGGTTGAGAAGTCTGGTAATTGCCACAGCCCACTGATTCAGGGCACTAGGGCCTGTTCCACCTGGCTCCTGGTCTGGTTGGTCCTGGCGCAGCTTGTGCTGGGCTCTGCTCTGCTTCCAGCTCCATGTATTAGATCCTTCCCAGCAACCATCCAGGCCGTCCTGGGCTGGATCCCTGCTTCCCTTGCTTCCCTTTACTATTTCGTGGGTTCTGAAGCTCTAGAATTTGTTCAGAGACATTTTTATAGGTGTTTGGAAGGGCCTAGTGGGGAGCTTAAGCAAGTCCCTGCTTTCCAGCTGCCATCTTGGATCCGTCCCCCTTCACTGAGCTATTTAAGTAAAAAGCAGGCTCGTTGAGTTGTTCCTGACTTCATGACCCCACGTAAGGTTTTCTTGGCAAAAATACTGGAGCACTTTGCCATTTCCTTCTCCAGCTCATTTTTATAGATTGGAAAACTGAGATAAACAGGGTTAGGTGACTTGCCCAGTGTTAAACGGGTAATAAGTGTCTGAGGCCAGATTTGAACTCACAATTATGAGTCTTCCTGATTCCAAGCCCAGTGCTCTATCCATTGTGCCACCTAGCTGCCCAGGCTACAGGATCACTTAACCTTACAGTGCCCAAGGCATCTCTCTAAGAGTGTAAGTTGGGAAATAACACTTCATCTGCTTTGGTGGGGAAAGGTTTGTTACTGGGAGATCACTATGAATGAAATCACTATACACATATACCGGGTTTTCACTGCATACGTACACAAGGCTTTTGGTTCTTACACAGCCCACTTGTGGTGCCAGAACAAGATGGCCTCTGTCGTTCTTCCAGGTCTAGATCTATCACAATTCCATCCAACTTTGTTAATAACAGTAATAATAACTGAAATTTACATAGCACTTTAGAATGGAAAAACACCTTTTATAGTTTATTTCATTTCATCCTGACAGTAGGACTGTGAGATAAGCTGTGAAAGAGTTTACATTCTAATAGAAGAGACAACACACAAAGAAGAGTGAGTAGTGGTTAGCCAGGGGCTTGTGAGTCTGGAAAGTTCTGGAAAGTTAAAGGGATAGTGAGTGGAATGATGGCAGAATTGATTTGATGATGCATCAGGAAGAAAACTGGTTGGTTTGATTGGTGAACCACCATTTTTAATATCTTTGTACAGTGCACTGATGAAGAAAGACAGCTGTAATGTGGTATAGTAAAAAAACACACACATGATGGTATTCATATCCACTTACACAACACAGAGAACTCAATGAAAAAAATTTTAATATTAAAACTATAAAGTATACAGGATAATTTACTGAGAACCTAGGACCAGACCTATAAAAGGAATTACAGTTATCAGTGGAAAATCCAGAAGCTGATGTGAAACGTATGTCATGGATATGACCATAACATTTTACTTTTTTTTTCAATGCTTTATTGAGAATAAAATGTAATGAAAATCCACATTTGCTTTAAGTGTCACTGATTTTCACAATATAAACATTTGTTCTCTTTTACTGCATTTGCAACGAGGACTATACAATAGTAACAATACCTCAGTGCTTGACAGACTGCTCAGGAGTAGACAAAAGCTACTTAGAAATACTAACCAGCAGTTGCCTAATTGAACAGAACAGTTTATAGTTCTCATTATAATTTTCTCCCATATTTTAACATCATATCAGTGATTGATTGCTGTGGTCTTTCTTTGCATTTCATTGAAATTAACAAAAGTTTTTGAAAGAATAATGGGATGTGAAATGCAAACAATATTTGAGCACATTGCTTATAGACCCCCAAATAGATAATGATTTGGGACAGTGTTAACCTCCTTGTTCTTGAGAAAGAGCTTAGGAGGAATCTGAGGAAAGAAAGCTTTGCGGACACTTTATATTATGAATTTACTGTCTTAACTAGCATCTTTTTTTAAGCTACTAAATAAAGAAAAAAATAATAGTGAAAGATACTCTCGAAGAGGCAAGAAGGAGTTAAAAGATATTTCCAAGAATAACATGAAGGTAGAGGATAACGTGAGAAGCTGATTGAGAAAAGAAGTTTTAGCAGCTATAGAGAAGCAGACAGAAAGTTATTTCTCCAGTTTATGACAAGTCAAACTATATAGATGGAGAAAGTATGGCGACAATCAGAGATTTGAAAGCTGGAAATGCCTGACCTCCAAAAAAAAAGAGTAATTTTGCTGTGCTCTAAACTTTTTCTTGCATCTTCCATATCCATAAAGAGTATATCCATAAATTGACAAGCCTAGATTTATTGTGTTTTAGCCAAATTATAAGGATAAATGGACCCTGGAGAGAGTAATTAAAATTTCTTTTATGCATTCATATATTATATATTTTATCATATTAATTTCAAAATATATCATCTGTCTTTTTATTTGCCCATTAAGCCATCACTTATAACAAAGATTTAAAAAGAAAAAAAAAACAAGTTCAACAAACCTAAAGGATTAATCTACTTTGAAGTTATCTCTACCTATAGTTCTCTATCTCTTCAATGAATGGAGGGAGGAACATTTGGATAAAGCAATTTAATTAGCAAACATAGCATCATTGCTATCTGTTTGAATGCTTCCCACCTGTAGGACTACACCTTCTCAGTCTTCTTGGTTAAATGTTAGTGTAGATCATTCCCATTAAACATGGGTGTCCCCCAAGGCTGTCTTCAGCCCTCTTATTTTCTCCTTCTGTAATATTCTGCATAGTAATCCCAGCAGCTCATATGAGTGCAATTACAAAAGTTAATTCCAAAATCTATGTGGTTTGTTCTTTATTTTGAAGAGGGCTAATGACTTCACAGGGTAATGTCTTGACTTGTTTGTGAATTGGATTTCAGTGAGGCAGAGTTGCATAAAATCATCAGTCTCGATCTCTCTTCCAGTCATCAAAATCCAGTGGCCAGACAAAAAAGTCACGATGACTCGTGATGGCCCAAGATCCCCTGATGACCTTGGCATCTTTGATGTTTGGCCAAGCTCTAAGTGCTCCATAGAACCTGCTTCAGATGCCTTCATAGATCGCTGGAACAAGTTGTTCTCCCATATATAAATACCCAGCACTTATCTCCAGTCTCACATCATCAATAGACATTCCAAATTGCATGACCTGTAGGTATCTCAAAGTCAACATGCCCAAAGCAGAACTCAATTACTTTTCCTCCCTTTCTTTCCCCAACTTTCTTGTTATTGCCAGGAGTACCAGTATCTTCCCAATCTCCAAGGCTTTTAACCTTAGGGTCACCCTTGAATCTTCACTCATGTTTACACCACATATTCAATTTGTTTTAAGTCTTTCTATTTCTATCTTCAAAATATCATATAAGCCCCCTTCTTTCTACTCCCTTAGCTCCTACCCTGGTGCAGGCTCTCATCACCTCACAGCTAGAACAGATTGCAATAACCTTCTACTTGGCCTCCCTACATTACCTCTCTGTTCACTCTAATCTAGCATCTACTCAGCTGCCAAAGTGATTTTCCTAAGAGCACTCCTGATATTATGTCACTGCAACTGTGACCCCCATCAATAAACTACACTGGCTGCCTTTTACTTCTAGGATCAAATGCAGCTTTCTGTTTGGTATTTAAAGCCCTGTGCAACCTGGCCCCTTCCTACCTTTCCAGTTTTTACTCCTCTCCACATACTCTGTGACCACACTATACTGACCTATTTGATGTCTTCCATACTATATGTGGTTTCCTGATTCCTTGACTTTTCACTGGCTCTCTCACATGAGTTGGATCCTCTCTTTTCCTACTGCTACATCCTAGCTTCCCTGGATTCCTTAATAACTAATATCAAATCCCATCATCTGTTAAGACCTTTCTCAATCCCAACCCTTTCATCCCGGTTCCCCCTGTCCCCCTCCCCCGACATACTGTTAGTGCCTATCCTCTGAGATTAAATTCCATTTCTCAGTATATATTTTATAGGTACATAGTTGTTTGCATTTTTGCCTGCCCCATTAAAATGTGAGCTCCTTCAGATCAGGGATAGTGTTTATGCTTTCTTTGCATACCCTGCTCTTAGCAGAGTGACTGCCACATAGAAGGCATTAATAAATATTTGTGGACTGACTGACAAATGTGCTACCTGGTGATTAAAAGTCAAAAATCAAGGACAAAACTCTAGTTAAGTAATATTCTTTCATTGACTTTAGTGTTAAACTCATTGGGCAAGATTTCTTTGATTCAAATATGTGCGGTTTGGTCATATAGCATTTTGTTACAATTGGGGTTGATTTTTGTGTATTTTCTAAATGAGAATGACAGCTGGATTCATAGATTTCTTCAATAAAATTTGAAAGCATGGAGAGCTTTGCTTTTTTTCCCTGCAACTGAGACAAGTACTTTCAAAGCTTACAATTCTGTTGATATATAATACAAAAATATACGAATGCAGGATCCATTTATTTTAATGTACCTATAAAGCAAAGCAGAGGCAGGTGTTCATATTTGTTGGGAATATAAATACATTTCACCTCAGTTGGTATTTTTCCATTTCCCCAAAGCCCATATTTGCAATGTGCTTCAAAGAATTTGCTGGACCTGTTGGATAATATTATAGGAGGATGATTACCCTGTATTTTTAAAGATACAATACAATAAACATTTATTAAGCATCTACTAAGTATGTACTAGGCACGGTGCTGAATACTGGGGATACAAATAAGAAAACGGATACTCCCTTCCCTCAAGGAGCTTACAATCTAAGGCAACACAGAAAAGGAAGCTGAAAGAAGGTGGGGAAGGTATCTGGTGTAAGGACTTGATGATGGTGGAGTTGAAGCCATGGAGAGCAACTGGTGAGAAATGAAGAATTGGCTATACTTCTGAGCCCTCTTTAAATGGAGACATAAGAATGACTCTTTAGCTTATGTGAATATTAAGAGGATCATAGTATCATCGATCTAGAGATAAGTTCTATGTCAGAGACCTTTCAAGCTAATCCCTCAATTAAATTATTTTTCTTCACCATATTTTATTTTCCCCTTAAAACATGTTTTATTTTTATTCATATTTTCTATATTTTATTGATGTCTATGTATTTCCCTCGAAACACACACACACACACGCACACATATGTATATATGTATGTATGTATGTATAACTTCTTTCCCTCCTACCCCATTACAAAAAAGGAAAAAAGAAAACCCTTCTAATAAATAAACATAATCAAGCAAAACAAATCCCTTGTCCTTGTCCAAAAATGTATATCTCATTCTGTTTCTTAATTTCAAAGTCTATCACTTTTCTGTTGGGGATGAGGTAGCATGGAGCATCATTAGTCCACATGGCTGTTCATTACACTGATTGGAATTCTCAAGCCTTTCAAAGGTGTATGTTTTTATAATGTTGTTACTTGTAAATTGTTCTCCTGATTTTGATTACATCAGTCTGTATCATTTCTTAGATGTCTTCCAAGAGCTTCCTGAAACTCCTTCATTAGTAACCAATTATATCCACATACAAGTTGTTCAGCCATTCTCTATTTATGAAATACCTCCCCCCACCCATTTCAGTTCTTTGTCAGTACCAAAAAAACTGCTATAAATATTTTCATATATATAGGTTCTTTTCCTCTTTCTTTGATCTCTTTGGGTTATGGGGATACTAAAGTTCAGAGAGCTTAAATAATTTGCCCAGCATCCCTCAGAGGGTATCAGAGGCAGGACTTGAATCCAGGTCCTGGGTCAGTGATCTTACAACATTCAAATTCTACATCCAAAGCCTCACTTCAAAGAAGGCTCAGAAGCACAGTCAGCTCTTCATTTTCCACCAGCTGCTTTGCTTGATTTCAACTCCAACACGATCATCCCTCCACACTGGATACCCTCCGCCTATCTTCCTTTTGTCTATTGTCTTCCCCCATTAGATTATAAGCAGCATGAGGGCAAGGGTTATCTTTCTTTTTTTTTTTCTTATTTGTAGCCCTTAGCACAGTGCCAGAGATACAGTAGGTGCTCAATAAATGTTAGTTGTATTGTATTAAATAACAATTATAATGTGTGAGGGACTGGAGAAAAATCTAATATTCCCACTGCCAACCATTGCTTTTGGGATTAGAATCTTATGAAGTGACAGGATCATAAGATCATAGATTTAGATTCTTGAAGGGATTTTAGAGATATTCGAGTCCAACTTGCTTCATAAAAGGAAACCAAAAACCAGAGGCCACATTAGTTAAGTGTTATGAGGTAGGACTATTTGAACCTGAGTGTTCCCTATCATCGATTCAATTTAACTTGGTAAGCATTTTACAAATGCTTATTACATGCCAGACTGTGCTGGGTTCTTGTGATCCAAAGACGAAAATAAACAATTCTTGCCCTCGAGGAATTTGTATCCTATTAGATGGTCTTGGAACCTTTTAAAAATGTTAGGTAAGTCAACACTGGGACAACACATTGAATGCTTCCCTGCCCGCGGAAGCAGTGGTTTAGCTTCTGACACTTCACGACTGTGATTTGGGGAAAGTTTGTAGGATCATGAATTCATGTTTCAAGTTTATCTAGTCTACTCCCTCTCATTTTAGAGATGAGAAAGGAGACTCTACGAGGTCACATGGATTGTAGCAGAGCTAGAACTGGAACCCGAATCTTCTGACTACCAATTCAGCCCTCAGCCCTCCTTCAGCTTCTTCATCATTAAAATCAAAAATCAACACTAGAAGATTCCTGAGACACCTTCAACCTCTGAATACTACGGATTTACAACTGGTGTCGCTGCGAGTGAGTCACTTAATCTCTTTCCTCATCTGTAAAATTGAAATAATAACATTCATAACCTACCTCGCAGGATTATTGTTACGATAATACTTTGTAAACTTAAAAGCATTATGTAAATGTGAGTTCCTACTAATTTTATGTAAGGACCTTGTGAACCTCATTAAAAAAGCACTATATGAATGTGAGTTATCATCATGATGGGAATCATTGAGGCCTATATAAACATACACATATATACATATACATGCACACATACATATACATACATACACACACATATATGGAGACAGAGACAGAGACACTGAGAGACACAGAGACAGAAAACAGAGAGAGTAGATATGTATACAAAAAATTCAGATCTGTAAACCAAGAACAAGGAATCCTGCATAGGAACAATACTAGATAGATTCATAAAGCAGTGAAAGATCAGCTGTTTGTAAAGGCAAGAACCAAAGGTAAGGGATAGATTTGGGTGAGGAATGAATAGAAGTAAAGAAAAATACCCTAGCTGAGAAGATAGGAGAAAAAAATAATTTTCTGGGGAAAGTTTGTCTAGGCCAAGCTCTTATATTTCTTAAGCATCTGAAATCAGCATACAGAGAGAAATCCACACATTAACCAGTGAAAATAAAACAATGAAATGGGGCAGGAAAGAAATTTAAATGGCACAAGTGGAGATAGTGAGAATTGGACCCCAAAGGATAAAGATAGCATCACCAAGAAGGAAAGGAGAATAAAGAGGAATATAGAATGATTCAAGAAAAGGGCCTTGACACTGAGAAGTCATCATTTGATTAGAAGCCAGATTTATAGGGAAACAAGCTTGAGAAGAGAGAGCCAGAACTCTTAGCTGATTCTAAAGAGGGAGACAACTAGTGTCTTCCATTAAAATTACATTTTGGAATTGGATGAAGAAAAGGCAATACCACTGGCTGAATGAATCTGAGAAACTCTATCAGATTTTTGAATTAAAATTTAATCTGTGATTTATTCAGGGTAAAATATAGTGTGGCTTATGGAATTAAACTCATTATAACTGCATCTCATAAGGTTTCATATATACTTCAGTAAAATGTTAAAGGTTAATATAAAAACACCTTCAAAACAGTTTGAACTTCTTGGAAGAAAATAATTCTATAGAAAAGAGAAAAATCTTAAGTTGGGAAGCTGAGAAATACAGTGATTTGGATCCCAAAGAATAGAGATCTAGTTCATTCAACGAGCATTTTTTAAGCACTTATGATGTTCTAAGCATAGGGACACATATAAAGAAAAAAAAACATTCCTTGCCCTCAAGGAGCTTATATTCAATTGGAATTGTATGATTAGAAATCAGTTACTAATACAGTAAAAAATAAGTTGAGATATCAAAAGAGGCTGAACTTTTTCATGTATTTAAAAGAAAGTAGGGGCAGCTAGGTGGCCCAGTGAGTAGAGCACCAGCCCTGAAGTCAGGAGGACCTGAGTTCAAATCCAGCCTCAGACGTTTGACACTTACTAGCTGTGTGACCTTGGGCAAGTCACTTAACCCCAATAGCCCTGCCTTCCCCTCTCAAAAAAGAAAGTAAGATTGAAACCTCATTCTTAAATTTGAGTGCTTAGTGAAATTTAAATTAACACTATAACCATGCCTCTTTATTCTCTATGACAAACTGTTGTTTGAGTCAACATCTTGAGTTTATGGAATCAAGAAAAGGATTCTAAGTCCTTTGCCAGATGCACAGTTCAAAAGTCAGAATTGTAATATTATTGTCTAAAGAATTCCCAACACCAGGGGATCTCTCAAGGAATGCTAAAGCATATGGTATTGCTCAGCACCCATGGTGCTCATGGAAAGCCCTGTTGAACTGCTGGCTGCCAATAGAAACACAATTGTGAGAAGCCATTTGTGAGTTAACAAGGCCATCTTTAGGGGAGGGAGGAACTCTTACAAAAACCAAGATCTCCACCTCAGCCCATTGTCTCTGCCCCTGGATTCTTCTGTGTTCATATGATGACTGGCATCAATGGAAAACTGATCTACTTTAGATGAAAGTTAGGGACCAAGTGATCAGGGGTAAAAAAAAAAATCCTTAAAAAAAGAAAAAAAATTTGGAGTTACAGACTGGAAATGCTCAATTAAAGCCCTATGCTCTTGTTATAAAATATTTCAGCCCCTATTTCAACCTTATTTTCATAGACTTCAGCTTTCATTTTATAAGAAAGCTGCACGGAATTTAGGGCAAGGCATGTATTTAGAGACAGGTCTAAAATATATTATTCTCTTTAAAGCTCTCCTTGCCCTAGCACCATAATCCCTCCTTGATTACAAACTGATTTATTATAAATAAAATATAATGACCTCCCCTTTCCCTCTCTTTTCTCTCAAGCTTGGAGAATCCCACCCAAGTGAAAGGTTTGATATTTTTCATTTGGCCTCAGTATACCAGAATTACAGTTTTCAACAGATTATTCCTCCTTTAAACTAGAAGTGACATTGACCTAATCAAGTTCTGATGGACTGTCCTTCAAATGTTATACAGGCAGTGGTTTTTTGAGTAAGCTCTAGGGTGGTGTTTTTCCCTTCATTGCAAAGAAATGACATCTTCAGGAAAGCTTCCTGCTATCTTGTCTGACCACATGGAACTTCCCTACAACCAAAGTTTGACTCCCTTGCCAAAATTAGTAGAAGGGCTCAGAAAATCAAAATGAGTTCTCCCTCAGCAAAATGGCAACCAAATCATGGAACACTTACAACCGAAGCTTGTTTTCATTCATGATATAGAACACAAGATTAGTGGTGACACCCATTGGCTTTGTGTTCCAGGACTGTGGAAAGATCATTCATTCTTCCCCCTCCCCTAAAGTCTAAAAGTCTCAGTGAAAAAGAGTTTCAAAGGAATATTCACACTCTCCTCCCCCTCCCCATATATACAATAGGTTTTCTTGGGGCAACAGCAACTCCTCTATGTAGCAAGAAGCCAGATAATTTTTAATTGTAAACCCATCTGAAAAAGGGGTTTGCCATATGCCCAGAATTTGAATCAAATGATAGGAAGCCAAAGGACATCAGGATTGTCATTACTTGTGAAGTTCAAATGAAGGAAATTGTAGGATTGAAAAATCCATTCTTTTAAAGCCAAATTGCTTAATTTTTTCTGACGTCAGGGCCTGCAATATCAATGTTCTTGAACAAATTGTTTAATAACTTGAGCCCACATGTTGCCTATTTATTATTACTGTTATTGATTCACTTTTTCTGGAAGAGACCTCCAAACCCATAATTGTCTTCCTTAGCCTTTGGCCTGAAAAGTGGTTTTATTGGCCAAACCAATTTCCCTTTGCCAAAAATAAGAGTACAAAAATATTCTAATTTTCAGAAGCAATATGTCAAAGCCAAGTCAGGTAATATCAAAGAGAAGACAGAACGACTAGAGATCTAGCCATAGTATTGCCCCAATTTCTTTGAAAACTTTTGGTCCATTCTTTTAACAAACCTTTGGGTCTCTGCTTCCCTATCTGAACAGTAGGAATGTCTACTGTCTTTCCATAAAGTTTAAAAATCTGGCTTCAAATGAAATCTGGTCAGAACATAAGTAATTTGCCCTGTTACAAAACACTCAGATATATACATGGGTAAACAGTGGCCAACCAGAGAAGATACATGGCCTTTTTATATCATTCAGACCTTTGGGCTAGTGGTCATCATGGGAAGGAGACAAATACAATGTGTGCTTATTATCTGTTTTGTAGAAGAGAGCATAGGCTCATGGATTTAGAGTTAAAAGGGACCTTAGAAATAATCTAGTCACACCCTCTTACAGATGAGGAAACTGAAGTCCAGAAAGGATAAGGAATTTGTCCAAGGTTGCACAGATTGTAAGTAGTAGAGTATGAATTCAAAAATCAGGTCATATCATTGCAAAATAAACCCTCCTTCCATTGTACCACAGCTAGGGAGAAGAGAAGACAATTCAGTAATTTCCTTCCTCATATGCAGGCTCTCTCTCCTTTCCAAATAGGGGCACCCTGATGACCTGTGTCATACAGGGTCAGGCTCTGGAGTAGTTAGTCTAGTGTCTCCTCCCCTTTCTTAAAGTGAAGGAATCTAATCCCAATTTTCTTTTGAGTCAGTGCAGAAATGCTTTGGGTCCCAGAGGGAGTATGAGAAAGTTTGAGGTCTTTATTTAGTCATCTCCACCCTATTTTTAAAAGAAAGGCAGAAAGTAATTTGCAATAAAAACAAATAGATATTCCTCTGGAGGAAAAGTCATAAAATTAAAAGAAAGGCAAGCCAATTGGAAGTCCTTTTTTCTTTATGTCTTGAACATAGTAGGTGGTTGAGGAGACTAGCAAAGCATCCAGACATCTCAGACCTCCTCCAGTGGCTCCTATCTTTGAAGCTCCAGAACCCTGCCATGTCTTTGATTCAATCTCATCCAACAAGCCTTCATTAAGCACATATTATATACTAAGCACTGTGCTAGGTACTGAGTATAAGAAGATAACACAAAACAAAATGATTCCTGCCCTGAGGGAAGTTATATTCTATTGGAAGCATATACCATTTATATGTATTACTAGGGGTGAGGTGGTACAGTGGATAGAGCGTTGAACTTGGGATCAGGGAAACTCATCTTCATAAGTTCAAATCCAGTCTGACACTTAATAGCTGTGTCACCTTAGGCAAGTCACTTCACCCTGCTTGTCTCAGTTTCCTCATCTGTGAAATGAGCTGGAGAAGGAAATGGCAAACCACTCCAGTATTATTGCCAAGAAAACCACAAATGGGGTCATGAAGAGTCAGACATGCCTGAAAATGACTGAGCGACAATGAAGGGTGAAAGTTTGAGAAAAGGCATCCTCTAGGAGATAGCACCTGAGGTGAGACTTGATGGAAGCTAAAGATTGTAACTGCACAAGGTGAGGAGGGAGTACATGTCTGGTATAGAAGGCAGACATTTTGGACAAAGTTCAGAGGACACAGCTGGAATGTCAACCAAGGAGACCAGTTTGACTGGAATATACAAAGGACATGAAAAGCATTGTGAATGATAGCACAGAGCTGAGGGTCAAACATGTACCTGGTAGGCAGCATGTATCCCACAACATCCTGGTGTGCTGCCCCAACTAGATGAAAATGTAGCTAGGAAACATTTAACAAAGTAAATAAAAATAAAATTAAAAAAACAATATTAATATGTGGTTTTCTAAGTCATTATGTGTCTGTGGGGATCTTTACATACAGTTCAGTGGGCCCTGTTTTCATTTGAGTTTGATACTGCTGGTCTTGAGCCAGAGTTTGGAAACCTTTAAATGCTCAGCCTAAAAATTTGTGTGTTAATTTAGAGACAATGAGGAGCCACTGTAGCTTCTTAAGGAACGGACAGACATGGTTAGACCTGTCGTTCGTGAGGATGATTTCAGAAAACCTGAAACCTCAATGAAAAGTTCTACAGAATTGATTTCTTTCTAACGCCAAATTAGGTTTAAACATATCCTTTTTTCTTTTTTTCCCCTTCAGAATTTCATTATCTTGTGTGAGAACATTGGAAATGCCCTGGAATGTTACAAAACCAAATTTGGGAATCACTGTTCTACCCTTTCACTAGGTTTCATTGTCTCAAAGGTCTGACCTATCTTTCTTCCACAAAGGTGGAAGGACTCAGTTCTGAGGTGGTTTTCAGCTGGAATCACACAGCTTGGCACAGAGGTTAGGCCCTCAGATAGGGGAAGAAACCATTCCTAAATCTTACTTTTAAGAGCTGATTTTCACCGTACTCCAAATATGTAGATTTGACTGAACCTGAAATGAGCACGAACTTCTCTGGTTACACCCAGGTCTCGTATACAGAACAAACATGATAAATTTTATCCTGTTTGCACACCAGCTGCTTGCCATATGTGTGTGCATTGCAGTCCGTTGGCCTTATTCAGAGATGTCTGGACTTTTTTATATTATACTTGTTGGTCTCAATATCATTTAAAACCTAAAAATGAAATTATCAAATGAGATAATTACTGCTTGATAAAGCCTAGAATATCCAGTTACCAGTATCTCTTCTTTGTCTGCCCAGTCCTTTTTGGATATTGCATCCTATTCATGACTTCAAAGGGGAAGCAAAGTTGTATAGTAGATATAACACTGGGTCTTAAGTTAGGAGGACCTAAATTCAAAGTATGACCTCAGACTATTTCTACTTGTGTGACTGGGCAAATTCCTTTACTTCTGTTTGCCTCAGTTTCCTACTTCTCTGAGTGAGTGTGAGGATAAATGAGATCATATTTATGAAGCACTTTGCACAACATAAAGTACTATATGCGCTATTATTATAATTCTTATCATTAGCAACCTAATTCTGATTTGTTCTACAGACCATTGCTATATTGGTTTTCCTAAAACACTGCTTTTATCACCTGGGACCAAAATTTTTCAATTACTTCCTACTATTATGGAATAAAATTAAAATTCCTTATTCCAACATTAAAAATCCTCCATAATCTGACTCAATAGACATTGTGAGATGTTGTTCCTACAAACTCCCCTAAATGAAACTCTTTGGCCAGATTGTCTCTGCCTCAATATCTAGCTACATGCTGTACTCATTGCCATCAATTTTTATGTAGTTTCCTCAAGCGACAATGTCTTCTGATGGTTTTCTACCTACCTTAAATCATGTCATCTCTGAGCTCCAGTCACTTCAATAGAATGGGGCTGATAATCTATTTTTTGAAAGTGATACAGCGCAAATAACTAATCTTCTGAATGATAGAGTCAGAATCCAAAGTAATTATGACTCATTAGACATTAGAGCTGAATCTAGTAAGATAAAATTTAATAGGAATATATGAATGTTATATGGAGGTCACAAAGGTGACTTCATCAGCATAAGATGGAGCTACCATGGTTAGAAAACTGTCTTAAAAAGATCTGTGGGTCTTAGTGGACTGTAAGCTCAGTGTGGGTCAATTGCAATATGACAGTCAAAAAACTAATACATTAAGAGACACATAGTTACCTTCCATGAATAATGAGGTGATAGTCTACTGTATTCTGCTCTGATCAGACCACATTAGCAGTTTTGTTTAGCTCTGGCTGCTTCTGTTTAAGAAGGATACCAATGAACAGGAGACTGTTCACAGACCAGAAGAATAGAAAAGGATCTCAAGTTCGTACCATAAGAGAAGATGGGTTGAAAGAACTAGTTATTGGGGGGGGGGTGAGGGGAGAAGACTAGGAGTGACATGATAGATATCAAAGAATATATGAAGAGTTGTTTTATGGAAGAGGCACTGAATTGATTTTACATGGTTTCATAGGGCAGAACTAAAAGGAATGAGTAGAAGAGGCAAAGAAGCAAATTTCAGTTTGACAGAAGGAAAACTTCTTAACAATTAGAGCTATCTGAAGATGGAAATGGGATGCCTTTGGAGAGAAAGGATCCACCCCCTTACTGGAGGTCTTCAGACAAAGGCTAGATGACCATCTGCCCAGTGTTAAAAGGATTCTTTTTCAGGCATCTGTTGGTCTAGATGGCCAATGAGGTTTCTTCTCTCGTGGACATCTTGTGGATATACTTTAGGTAATTTAAAACAATATGTACATGTATGTTGTTCATTTATTCAGAATACACTGATTAAGCATCAATATATTGAAGAACCCTATGCTAAGCTCTGGGGGGAGATCCAAAATTTAGGTAAGTTACAGTTACTAACCTCATGGATTTTTCAGGTTAGTAGGTGAAAAGGATACAAATACACAATTATATTGTACAACACTATAAGAGCACGAGGTCAGTTAGGTAGGTGTCACAATGGATAGAGCACTGGACTTGGAATCAGGAAGTCTCATCTTCATGTGTTTGAATCTGGCCTCAGACACTTATTAGATATGTGACAAGTCAATTGACCCTGTTTGCCTCACATTTGTCATCTATAAAACAAACTGAAGAAAGAAATGGCAAACCACTCCAGTATCTTTGCCAAGAAAACCCCAAATGGGGTCACAAAGAGTTAGACACGACTAAAATCACTGAACAGCAACAGCATGAAGGATAGAGGAAACAAAGGATCTGAAGGGGAAAATCATTATCAACATGTACAATCAGGAAGGGCTTCCTGAAAGAGAACTCATTTGAGGTCAACTTTAAAGTGTGAATAAAAATTCAACAGATGAACGGATAGCGGTGGTGGTGGTGGCTTTCCAGACATAGGCAACTTCATGTCAAGGAGGCAGGAAAACAAATGGTGTACTCAAGAGAAAAGAGGACATTTTAGTTTTGTTTCTTAATTTTTTGTGTGTAGTCTTATGAAACATATGGACTTGTTCTCAGAATAATTTTTAAATGCTTAAAATAAAATCCCTAGGATTACAAAGGAAACAAATTATATTGAAATATGGTCACTTAAATACTTTTAAAGCCAGTTTCATGGATCCCAGGTTAAGAACTCCTTCAGAAAACTCAAACATAAAATCCATGTAGGGTAGTAATATGAGATAAAGTTGGAAAAATAGAGTGGCATCAGATCAAGGGCCTTGAATGTCGAGAAAATAGATCTGAACTTTACTTGGTAGGCAAAAGAGAACCACAGAGAAATTTTGAGCGAAAGAATTATTTGGCCAGATTTTTGCATGTGAAAGATTATATTGGTAATATTATTTAATAAAAAGACAAGAGAGATAGAAAGATCTATTAGTAGACTATCACACCAGTCCAAATGGGTGGTAATAAGTGCTGGCATTAAGGTGTTGGCAGTGAGAATTGAGAGGAAGAGATAAGTTCCAAACAATGTTAAAATGGACTTATCAGAACAAGGTAACTGATTAGATAAGAGAGATAAAGAGTAGCACAAGGGCCAAGAAAAGCTCAAAATTTCAGACTCTGGAAGTTATGATAAATAGTGGTGCCACAGGCAGAAATATTGATGTTAAAAAAGGAGAAAAAGTTTATATCAGAAGGGTAATGAGAAAAAATAAACTCAGGTTTGGATATTTCGAATTTAAGGTACCAGTGTAACCTGGACCTCAGAAGAGTAGGTATGAAATTACTGAATAAAGATGGCTGTTGAAACTGTGGTTGTGCATGAAATTGCAATTGGAGAGAATATAGAAATAGAAGAGAACAGGAGTGTTGACAGGCTCATGAGGAAAAACCTTAAAGGATGATGTAGATGAGGAGACACTGAAGGAGATAAAAAGACCCAGATATTGTGGTTTGAAGTTAAGGAAAGAGAGGATATTGAGTAGGAGAATGTGTTCAACTGTATCTGAAATTGAAGGGAGCTCAAGGAGGATGATCATTGAAAGGGTTCCACTCTACTCAACGACTGGGAATCCACTCCAGATTTTCAAGACACCAGCTTCAAGAGAATTGGAGTTAAAGACCGATTGAAAGAAGTTGAAGAGACATTGAAAAATAAGAAAGTGGGCTATGGAAAATTTTTCTCAAGATGATTAGTTGGAAAAGGGAGGAGAGAGCTAGGATAGCAGTTTGCAGGGATATTTAATAATTGGAGAGCCCTGGGTATATTTATGCATAGTTGGGAAGGAACCAGCAATATGAGAGAGAGATAGAAAGGGTGGAAAAGAAATAAGGAGGAAGGGAGGAAGAGAGAGAGAAGAGGAGAACGAGGAGGAAGAGGAGGAGGAGGTGGAGGAGGAAGAGGAGGAGGAGGAAGAAGAAGAAGAAGAAGAAGAAGAAGACAAAGAAGAAGAAGTGTGAGGGGAGAAAGAGTGGAGAGAGAGAGAGAGAGAGAGAGAGAGAGAGTGAGAGAGATGGAAGTAGGGAGGGAGAGAGGGAGAGGGAGAGAGTAAGTGTAAAGGGAGAGAGAATACATGTGAGCAAATGAAAGGTTAAATGAATAAATGGATAAATGAATTAATTACCTCTGAAACAAGGTCCTAAAGGAGGCAATAAGAAATGAGCAACTCTCTCTTATGGAGCTAGTGGGAAGGAAGAGAGAGAGGGCAATGAACCTGTTTTTAGAAATGGAGAAAAGGGAGAGGAAGTCTATGGTGGACTGTGGGAAATGAGGGAGAGTTACAGCAAAAGTAGAGTAGGACTTAAATGCCAATGAGTTTATGTAACACATGTTTGTACCTGAAGACATCATCTTGTTTTATCAGTCAACAAGCATTTACCAGTTACTCACTATAGACACTAACCTAAGTTCTGAGGAAAGTACATACCAATTTTTAATTGTTATCCAATTTTACATATATATGTATTATATGGAGATAGAAATAGATATAATATATATATACAATTTTTGATCATCATTATACTAGCTAATAATACTAGAGAGCCTTTATATAGCACTTGAACTTTTGCAAAACATAGTATACATGTAGTTCATTTGATTCCTAAAACCACTCTATAAGGTAAGAGCTATAATTAAGGAAACTGAGTCTAAGAGAGGTTGAATAACTTGTTCAGGGTCTCAGACCTAGTAAGTGTTAGAGTCAGATCTTCCCGACTCCAAGTCCAACATTCTATCCCCTGTGCCACCTGGCTGCCTCAACTTTTGATCATTTTGGAGGGAGTATAACACGGTGGAAAGATAATTGATTTTGGAATAAGAGTATCTGGGTTCAAATCTTGCCTCTGATGATTACTATCTATGTAACCTTGGGCAAATCAATTTCTATGAATTTCCTCATCTGAAAAATGAGAGGGTTGGACTAAATGACTTCTGAAGAGCTTTCCAGCCTTGGATAAATGATTTCATGATCCATTCTTCAAGGTCTGATTCAAATTTTATCTCTTCTGGTAATCTTTCCCTAACCAGTCAGAAATTATCTCTCTATCCTCTGAACTCCTAATGTGATTATCTTGTGTATCATTCCTTTGCCATTGACTGACACATTTGAATCTATTTCTTACTACTAGAGGCATGGTAGTGGAAAAATACTTAACTGGAAGTCACAGTAATATGGTTCTTATACCAAACCTACTGCTTCTGAATGTATAACCTTGTGTTAAAATTCATGGTACTAAATGGCTTCACATGTAAGGTGGCTTATAATAAAAAAAATAAGGCAGCTTGGTGTGATGAGCTTTAAGAAACCTTTTAGTGTTAAGTTCATTACATATTTCTAATCATGGAAAATACTGTCTACAAAATATATGCAACCAGTTTTAAAGTGAAATCTTTAGTCTGTTTGCTAGTGGTTATATCCACATATGGTTAAATAACTGAAATGCCAGAAATCAAAGGTAGGTAGTATGTAGTGTTTGCATTTATGTTTTAATGGATGGGGTATCATGTGAAGACAACTAAAATTTAGGTTAAAACAAGAGAAGTTAAGTCAGATGAAATCAATAAGCATTTGTAAGCACCTGCTATGTGCCACACATTGTGTTAAGGGCTAGTAATACTATAAAAAAAGGCAGAAGTATTGCTTACTCTCAAGATGTTCACAGTCTAATGGAGAAAACAAGTAAACAACTGTTTACAAACAAAATATGTGCAAGACCAATTAATCTCAGAGGGATGGTACTAGCATGAAGGGTAATTAAAAATGGCTTTGTGCAGAAGGTGGGATTTCAGCTGAGATTTGCAGGAGGCCAAGAGAGCCAGGTGACAGAGATAAGGAGGGAAAGAATTCCTAGAAGGGAAAGTCAGTGAAAATGCCTGGAGACGGGAGATAGTAAATGGGAAGGAAATAAAGGGGAAGGAGATATAAAATAGAAAAGACCAAATTATTAAAAGTCAAACAGTGGATCTTAGACTTGGTCCTGAAGGTTATAGGGAGCTGATGGAGTTTATTAAATAGCAAAATAACATAGTTGGACCCACAGTTTAGGAAGATCATTTTGAGAGCTGAATAGAGGATGCACTGGAGTAGAGAGAGACTTGACACATGGAGAACCAGTAATATAGGTGTGAGGTGATGAGGGCCTGCACTGGGCTGATGACAGTGACAGAGGAGAAGATGGGAGATATTACAAGACTAGAATTTTAGGAATTGGCAATGGATTGGGTATGGGAGGTGAGAGAAAGAATGATTGTGACTACACTTAGGCTATGAGCATGGGTAACTGGGAAGACAGTGGTGGCTTGGGTGGTAACCAAAAAGTTAGGAAGAGGAGAAGATGGGAGATATTACAAGACTAGAATTTTAGGAATTGGCAATGGATTGGGTATGGGAGGTGAGAGAAAGAATGATTGTGACTACACTTAGGCTATGAGCATGGGTAACTGGGAAGACAGTGGTGGCTTGGGTGGTAACCAAAAAGTTAGGAAGAGGGGAAGGTTGGGGGTGGGATAATGAATTTAGTTTTCAATATGTTAGATTAAGATGTCAATGAGCCTTCAGGTTCAAAATGTCTAATAGGCAGTTGGAGATATGAGTCTAGAAGGCTGGAGAGTGTTTAAGGATGCATAAATAGAGAATCATCTCATAGAAATGAAAGTTGAATCCATTTGAGCTAAAGATCATCAGGTTAAGTAGAGTGAAAGAAGTGAATACATGACAGAGCCTTGGGGAACAGTTATGGTTTTGAGGGACATCCTGGATGAACATCCAGCAAAGGAGACCAAGGAGGAGAACCAGGAAAGAGCAGTGTCATAAAAACCTAGAGAGAATGGAGTATCAAGGCGAAGAGGTTGTTTGGAGGGTCAAAAGCTGCAGAGAGGTCAAGGATGAGAGTTGAGAAGAGGCAACACTATTTGGTAATTAAAAGACTGCTGGGAACTTTGGAGAGCAGATGAAGGTGAATGATGAGCTTAAAAGCCAGGCTGCAGAGCTGAGAATGTGAGAAGAAAGGAAGCACAATCACCTATTTGAGATGATCTTCTCAAGGAGTTTAGCCATGAAAGGGAGGAGAGATGGGGGATGATAGCCCCTGTGATGGATAACTCAACCGGTTTTCTTTTTTTTTATTTTGGAGGACTGGGAAGCCATGAGCATGTTTTTATGTAACAGAGAAGAAGTCAATATGACTGGAGAGATTAAAGATTAGTAATAGGGTGGGGATGATGGAGGGAACAATCTGCTGTAGAATGTGGGATAGAATAGGATCACTTAATAGATGTAGAAGGGTTTGTCTTGACAAGGAGAAGGGCTATCTCTTCATGTGGCACCACATAGTAGGAAAAGACATCTGAATGATCTAAAATGAGGAAGAGAAAAAGAGAAGAAGGAACTTTTGACAAATGCCCTTAATTTTTTAGATGGTGGGAATGTACAAGGCTAGGGCAGTATTGGTGATAGTATAATGGGACACAGGACATGAGAGAAAAGGATAGTGTAGAGTTAAGCTCATTCACCAAGAGTGAAAAATAAACATGTAAGATAAAAAAATAATGTAAATAAAAACAAGCCACAAAGTAATAAAAATTGAGAAACTATTCCACGAAAGGTCTTGTTCCTCATATTTTAAAATGTAATATAGTTATTAGGATTCAAAGTCTCCATGAATGTCATAGGCACAAAGAAAGTAATTTTCTTCCTGGGTATATTGGGACACATAGGAAGGAAACATTTGAACTAAAGTATGCTGGCCATGCTGGTGTCACAAAAATAGAAAAAAGACAAATATTCCTCAATCAATGCTTTTGCACTTTAGAGTTTGCTCATGATTTACAAATAACTCAATCTATAGGGCTTACATTGGTAAGAGAACAATGTTAGAGATCATTAGGTAGTGAGGTGGTGAAGTGGAGAGAGTGTTAGAGTTGGAATCAGAAAGAACCAACTTTTGAATCCCATCTCAAATACTTACTATCTGGGTGAGCCTTGTCAAATCACTTAATCTCTGGTCTCAGTTTCTTTTACTTGACAAAGATAAAACAAAGTAACATATGCAAAATGCTTTGCAAAACTTAAAGCTATTATTATTGTTGGTGAGAAAAATTCAACGTGGATGGAAAATTGTTTAATTCTTAAAGTTCAGTTTTAAATTTTATGTGTGTGTGTGTAAAATTTATTTTCCTTAATCTATTGCTGGGGAAAGGAAAGAAGGGAGGAAGGAAGGGAGGGAGGAAGGGAGAGAGTAAGAAAGGAGGAGAAAAGGAAGGAAAGAAAGAAGGAAGGGAAGAAGGGAGGGACAGAAAAACAACATTTATCAAAGTGCTTATTATGTGCCAAGGTCTATGCGAAGGCAGGGGAGGGGAATGAAAGTACTCAGCCAGGAGACATGATTTTGAAGTCTGGAAGCCAGTGCCTCAGGCAATTTCCTAGGATTTATCTATTAAGTCATAAATGGGTTGAGGGAGTTTCCATAGATTTCCTTGATTGAGGCTGACAAAATCATAAAGTATTGCCATATTTGTACATTTTCTCTTTTAGAGTTCAGAAAGGCTGACTTGCCCTAGGAAAAATTGTGAAGAAAATGAAATTCATATCTTATTTTCCTTCCACAGCTTCTTCCTGTCATATGAAGTGCTTTGTATTTTCCCTCCCTTTCATTCCATCAAAACCTGCTTCATTTGACTGTTACCTTGAAAAAGAGCTAATAAACTACTTAACACTAAGTGTGTAAGTCACACATTAAGGATATAAAAATTATAGAATGGTGTTTACTTGTTTTTCTGTCATGTTGGAGGTAAGAGGAGGATAAAGGGAGGAATGCTGTTCAGGGCAATCGGGACAATGGTTACGGCTGACAAATAGGCAGAACTCCTTGATGTTTATTTTTCCTTTTTTTTTTCTTTGTCCAGGAGAGGAATCATTGGATTGGAAAGGACAGAACAGAGACTTGGGCGAGAATTTAAAAGCAAGATAAGTAAGGAACTGATAAGAAAGCTGCCCCTTACAGTTCAAGTTGCCTGGCCCAGAGGCACTATATTCCACGTACATGAAAAAACTTGCAACAGGATCTGCACGACTGGTTTGAGGCATGGTGAGCAGTTCAAGTTGCTGGAGTCAGTGCTCTTGGAAAGAGAAATACGGCAAGAGTGAAGAAGGGCAAATGTTCAAAAAAGTTAAAAGAATGAAGTTTGAGAGCTATAAGCCAATGAGCTTGACTTCTGTTCCTGGCAAAATGCTAGGATGTATTATTAAAGGGATGATTAGTGAACATCCAGAAAAGGAAATGATGATCACAAGGAGCCAGCAAAGTTTCATCAGAAACAGGTGATGCCTGACTAGCCTCATCCACCCTCCCCACTTCCCCATTTCTTTTTAGTTACAAGATTAGGAAATCAGTAATTCTATATAAATTGTTTTTCTCAATTTCAGCAAAGCACTTAACAGTCTCTCATTCTGTTCTTGAGAACAAGAACTTGGGCTCACCTTTAAAAAAAAATCAGGAAAAGTTTTCTCTATGTACAGCTTTGTGACACCTTTCCCAGTCACTAAGATTCCTTCAAGATCGCAGAAAGTGGTTCAGTAATAACATTTGTTAAGATCTTTCATTAAAGACAGGAAGCTGAGCTGTTGGGACAAGGAAGACAGCAGCTCCTGCCAATGATTCTTCTGAGGGCCCTCCCCTCTCTCCCACCGTCACACTGACTGCCTATAGCAGATTAAAGCACAAAGAAACAGTTCTTGGCTGCCTGACGTGTCCTTGAAGGAGGAGGAAAGATCCAGGGGAGCTGATTTTTTTTTTTTTTTGCTGTAGAGTAGCTTTGGGAGTCGAGTGGTCCTAGAGAATTAGTAGCAGCGGCGGTAATAATGACGTTTCTGTAGCACATTAAGTTTAGCAGACCACTTTACATTTATTATTTCATTTCATCTTCTCAAAACTGTGAGGGAGATCTATCTTTTCAGTAGCTTTTTTTGTGTCTTTTTGTATTTATGATGTATTGTCATAGAACGCTTGTGTGCTAGACTGTGCTGAGAAATCCCACGGTCTTAGGCAGAGAATGCCAAAGGGCTTGGCAGGGATGAATATGTGTCACTAGGTCAGAGACAAACATTGATGTCATTTTCTGATACATTGCCTATTTTCTTGAACCTGCATGTCAAAGGTCAAGTGATCCTAATCATGTTAGTATCGTAGGAGCTTAATGTTCCAAGTGATAGAGTCCATGTAGGCCATGTTTCTTGAACTGATTGAGTTCAGTCCACTATTCTTTATTATTTATTTACTTACACTAGACTTTGATTCTGTCCTTAGCATTTTTGGCCTATCCTTCCTAGTCTTAAAATCATTCTTCTCAGTAGAGAAACCAGGAAACAAAAGGGAGCTGAGCAATGCTGGTCGTTCTCCATATTTCATGATTTTTTTTAGGAGCACTATAACTTCTCTGATCTCTCCCCTCAAAACAGCGGGGAGGGGTGGGAGCAGCATATAAAAAGAGAAGTCATTTTGTTGCCTTCAGTATTTGTCGTGTTTTATCTCATACTGAACTTTAGCTGACCTAGATGACTCGACTTGGTTCTTAAGGGACTTTCCCACTCTATGTTGATTTTCAGTTACTTGCATTTTATTCCAAGTCTTTTATATTTTCTTTTTAACAAAAATATGTTGCTCAGTGAACTTACACAGTTGTCTCATTAGAAATTTCCTTCTTTTTGACCTCATTGAAGTTAATTTAAATAGTATTTCCTGAACTTTATTCTTGAGGCCCTCCTTCCTTTTTTAAGCTAACTTTTTTCAGAAAGAACAGATATCTCTATATCAAAATTATATTCTACCTCTGGCCCAGCTTTGTGTCTTAAATTGGAAACTTGTCATCCCTAAGGATGGTCTGATGGTGTTTCGCACATACTTACCATGGTCTTGCTTCTCTTGTTCCCTCCTTTGATCCTTACCCAAATGTTCTCTACCATGCTTCCCACCCTACATTCGTGGATTTCCATGGGGCTTAATATCTTCTTGATTTATAACAATGCCCTCCCTTCCTTTCTGCTGAATAAAAAAGGTATACATTCCCATTGAAATATTCCAGTTATGAGTTGCATTCCAGCAAGTCTCAGAGGTGTCACTGAGGTTGAATTCTATACCTCAAGCTAAGCACTCTAGTTCACTTTGTTTATCACCTATATTCTATGCACTGGTGTATACATACTGTGGCTCTGAGTAATGTTTCTGTTCTACTCACTTTGGTGTCTCCTGTGAATTGCAAAGCACTCCCATCTTTCTTTCTGTGTCAAATCTGGTGCTCTCCAAAATGTCTGGTTTAGCAGCTGTATCGTTGGGCTTCAGTTCTCTCATTTCTAAAACAAAAGGGTTGGCCTAGATCAAGGGATCTACAGTTGCTTAACAATAACTACAAAATGCATTATGAACCCCCCAAGGTAACTTAATATATTACTCCTAACATTCTTTTAGATTTATTAAGTGCTTACAAATATAGTAACTTTTGCCCAAGTTTTCCAAATTAAAATTTACATTATGTGATTATAAAATATCAAACGTTATTCTATATAGAGGTACAAAAATTATAAATATAAAATTATTGAACTCTAATTATAAAATAACTATCAATACTTTATGTGGGACATTCTGTAAGCATTAAATCCAGCAAGACTTCAATTGCTTACAACTGTCTGCAAGATATCATGTTGACTTTATATTACAAATTTGGTTTAGTATAAATAATATTTTAATTGAATAAATTTTAACTTGGGAGATGTTTAATATAATAATAAATATACTTAATTTCAACGTTGAACTCTTTCATTTTGATAAAGGTTTGCAATATTTAGCTGAATACCAGACTGTCTTAAATCTGGTCTTACATCAAGTTTATTTCTGTATTTTGATTTAAAACAAATATAAAGTAAAAATGCTCACTTGCACAAATATAGAGTAGAAAATGGAAGGGAATCTTGCAAGTTCTCTTGCTGCAAGATGAAAATTCTTTATTTTTTAAAATAAATCACCTAAGCAATTGATGAAAATAAATAGTTAATTATGTTATAAGATATTTGCTTTTCTACTGGCTAAAGAAAGCAATGTATTAAATGATAAGTGTGCTTAAAGTTTACTTGTATATACTGCTTCATAATGTAAAAGTGTATATTTGTGCAGCTCTGCACATACACTAATCTTAATAAGGAAAAAAAAGTCTCTTCAAATGTGACTTTCTTTTCTTCTTTCACTGCTATACTTTTGTCCTTGCCTCTGACTGATGTTGCCAACTAGTTCATTTGAAAATCTACCAGAAAGAAGAATAGTAGCACAAATGGAGGATGAGTTTAAATCAGAAAACAGCCTCAATATTGCAATGAAAGACAATACAAAGTTTCTTTATATGGAACATATGTGATGCATTGCACATATTCTATGATCATGATTTTCAAGCAGCCTTACATTTGTACCACAAGAATATAAACATTGGTATCAGCTTGATCATATGATTACCCTGTTGATAAGTGAAAATTACAGGGTAGCAGAAGGGAATGAGGAAGCTACCCTGGTGCAGTGTAGGGAACACAAATGAGGGTATGTGCACGTATTTGGAAATCCATTGGGAATTAGTTTGTGCTCATTAAAATATTGAACCCTTTTGGTGGTTTGAAGACAATTTGATGACAAATTGAGAAACTGCAAGAATATGTTGTGCTTGGTCATAAGTGGTCAATGTTTGATTAAATCACTTTATGAATATCAAAATCAAACTGCATATATCCATGATGGTTTTAATTCACTCCAGAAAAAACAAGCAGACATAGTGCTTCAAACATGTACATGCATATTGTCGCAGAGGAAAAAATTATTTTTAACATAATTAGGCAATTATTTACTGCTTAATTTTTTTAGTGTGATTCATTTAGATAATTATTACAAATCACTAAATGGGAACCACTGACAAAGATTATCTTCAAGGTCCTTTCCAACTCTAGAAGATATTATCCTATGATCCTTGTACTTTTCTCCATTCCCCTTCACTATCTCGAACTTTGCTCTGAAGAGCATTTAACCAGTTTGTCCTTGAATCTATAATATCTTTTAAGGACTTGGAAAAAGCTTATGTATGGACATCAGTGACAGCTTTAGTTAGCAGAAAAAATAATTTAAGATGTCCCGGCTTCTAGGAGCCTTGGAAATCAATCAATCGATTAATAAACATTAAGCACTACTTTTCAGGCACTGTGCTAAGAGCTGCGGGTAAAGGGTGGAAAAGACATTCCCTGCCCTCAAAGACCTTGAAATCTTATTTCATAGAAAGATAAATATCTATTTGTGTATATTTTCTCTGAATAAGAGCAGATAAGGGATGTTTGAATGGAAGAAATAGTGTTTGAGCCAGGTTTTAGAAAAAATGGATAAAATTTCACCAGGTTGTGATATATAGAAGGACGTTCCATTTAGAAAGCACAGTGTGAGCAAAGTTGTCCACCTAGGAAGAAGAGTTCAGGACAAGTTTGAGGCATAGTGAATAGCTATGGAGGCAGATAGATAGTACAGTAGATTTAATTCTGGGCCCGGGGTCGGTAAGACCTGAGTTCAATTCTTCCCTTAGACATTTACTACCTGTGTGACCCTGGGCAACTCACTTAACCTGCTTCAACCATAAAACTGAAGAAACTGAGTTTCTTCAACTATAAAATGAAGTGATAAAATGAAGCACTTAGTACAGTGACTAGGTACAGAGTAGGTTCTATATATTCCTTTCCCTTCCCCTTCCTCCTTCTGCTACCATTCACCTTCAATTTGGCTTACATGTAGAAGAGCTGCAGGAAAGAAGGCTGGAAATGTAGAATGGTGCCAAAGTGAAGGTTCTTGAGTACTGTGCTCGAGAGAGCATTATTCTGTAGAGCATAGAAAGCCATTGATGGATCTTGAGCAGTATAGCAAGATTATTGGAACTTTGGTTTAGGGAATCCACTCAGGCCACTAAGAATATAAGAATACATATTAATATGTATATAATATATAAGAAAAATATAAGCATATTTATCTAGCAATAAGATTCTTTTAATCACTTCAGTTTTTAAACTCTTTTAAGGAAGGGATTATGTTGTATTCTTCTTTATATCTTCCAAAGTGCCTTGAACATAATCATCCTATTGACAGGAAATTAGGAAATCAGTTAGAAGGCTATTGCCATAGTCTAAATAAAATGTAATGAAAGCCTGAACTAGGAAAGAGGCAGCATGTATAGAAAGAAGGAAAAGATTTGAGAGACATAAAATCAGCAGTCTTTGACAATTGATTACATATGGAATACAAGGGAGAGAGTTAGCCTGATGGCTTCCTCACATGACATGACAATGAATTAGGCAGATTTCATATCAGTGAGCATAAATTTTTGAAAATGAAATGTTAGCCACCCAAACACAGATAGCAAACTAATTCTTCTAAAATTAACTCTCTATGATTGAAAACAATAACTGTAATTATATTTTGCACAGTAGAACCACAAATTGGAAGTCTGGCTGGCTCCTATAGAAAAGAGGATGACCCATTGTGTGTCAGCCTTTAGTTTCTGATGTGAATCTGGTTGTAACTATCATTTAGAGTAGTTGTATATACAAAAGAAGAACATCATGTATTTGTAGCAAAGTACCTACAGAATTCCTAGTTCTATATAATGATCCCATCCTGCTTGTAAGCACTGTCAGCACTGCTCTCTGGATTTTCTCAATCTCAGCTCTATCTCCTTTGAAATAAACTTCCCCCAAATGGACATAGCATTCCAGATGATGCTGAACTGTTGTTCAGGAAAATGCAGTTTTCATCTAGTATGTTGTATTTGGTATCGAGTTTAAAATACTAATAAATTTCCTATTTATTTTTCATCTGACTGCTGCACACTAAACAGCTGCTGACATTGTTCTATACATAATAACTTTTACAGCAAGTACTCTTCTTTGAAAGACCTCAGAATTCCACGCTTCCCTGGATCATATTGGTAAATAAGACCAGTTTGTTTGAGTAGGACTGAAATACCTTATATAGATTAAACTATATCTATAATGGAGTCCTAATCCCCTTCACTCCCTGGAATCTGTCCAAAATTTCTTAAACTCCTCATTAGTGTTAACAACAACCAAAAAAGCCTGTTTGCAATTAATCACACATTTAGCAACTTTAAAAAAAGAGCCTGCTGCAGATTTAAGGCTCATCACCATTTACTTGGTTTTATGTTGGATACCAGCTGTTCAGTTTAATAGCATTAACCTGCTGATGAGCTTGCAAGGCTTTACTTTTATTTTGAATTCCACTTTCTGGAACAATAACAATGGCTCTTGATACTTCGATACCCCCTAGATAACTCCCTTTCACTGGTGGCCCTGATTCCACCTGGTTTTCCTTCTGTCTGTTCTTTTTCAGTTTCATTCACTGGATGATCTGGAGCCCTTTATGTGTGTGTATTTTCCAAGGTCCTCTTCTCTCTTCTTTCTACTTTCTTTCCCTCATTGATCTCATTCACAACCACCAGTTAAACGGCCATCTCTGCTAAGATGACAGCTGAATGTAGCCATATCCTCTTTCCTGATCTCCATCTCTACAGTTTTAATTGTCTACCGGACAGATATCTCCACCCCAACGATTCTGTGAGCAGCTCAAACTCAGCAAGTTCAAAACTGAACACATATGGTCTTCCCTCCTAACTTTTCTCTCCTTCAAATTTCCCTATATCTTTTGAGGTATTGCTGTTGCCTCTGTGACCCGAGTTTATAGATTTTAAATCATTTTTCCCTCTCCATCAAAGGCAATCATAGCCAATCAATTCCAAGTCCTAGCAATCTTACCTCATTGACATTTTATATCAATCTCCACTTTATGCATAATACCACTACTTTTGTTCAAACCCATACCTCCTCATTGGTCTTTAAGACTCCATATTATCTCCTCATCCTTCACTGAGCTGTCAAAAGAATTCTCTTATTCCATGTCTGACTAGGTCGCTCTTGTGTTCAAAAATATCTAGTGGTTCCCTATTTCCTCTAGGGAAAAAAATACAAATTCATTAGATTTTAATTTAAAAGCTATGCACAATTTGTTTCTCATCTGCCTTTTCAGCTTATCACATATTACTACTTTACTACTCTATATTTCAAGAAAACTTGATATTCCCTGAACTTGCCATGTTATCTCCTACCTCCTTATGATGACATGAACTATTTTCCATCCTTACTTTCTTCTTATTGCTATCTTTTAGTTTCCCTTTCTTCTTCCTTACCTTCTTCATGAAGCCTCTTCATACTTTCTCACTCCGGAAATATATCTAGAACACTCAGTGTTTTTTTCTTTTGACTCCATATTCCATAGCCTGTACTAACCAACAAGCATTTATTAAACACTTTTTATGTACTGAATTCTGAGCATACAAAGATGACAAATTCTCTAACCTCAAAGAGTTTATGTTCATTCAGAGGAACTGACATATATCAATAGAAGTTGCAAGTATGAACGCAAACTAGGATTTTTTGAAGCAGGGAGTGAGTTGGAGAAACACTAGTAGCTGGGAGAAATCCAGAAAGACCTCATATGCGAGATAGTATTTGAACTGAACCTTGACGAAAATTAGTTATCCTAAGAGTCAGAGGTAAGTAGGGAGTTCATCCCAGAGTGGAGGACAACCTGTGTAGAGAAGGAAGGAAGGAGAAGGAGGAAGAAATGTTGTAGGTTAAATGCATCAAAAACGCGATGGTAGCTGAGTTGGAGAATGTGTGAGGCTGAAAAATATATAATAAACCTTGTTAAGTTGGAAACAGGTGGAAAAAAGGTCTTAAACTCCAGATAGAGCAGTGTATTTGATCAAAGAGGGACCTAGTAGAGTTTATTGAGTAGTGGAGTGGTGTGTTGGACCTGTGCTTGAGGAATTTCACTTCAGCACTTGTATAAATGATGGGTTGAAGTTGGAAGGGAATTGAATGCTTATATGTGTACATGTCAAATTCTCTCTGGTTGAATGTAACATCCCTATGGACAATACCGTTTTCATTTTTGTGTTCATACTGCCCAGGACAATGCTTTATACATATTTGGCACTTAATAAGTGTTGTATTGAATTCATTTGTTTTAGAGGAAGCGTCAGACAATGGGTAGAACTTTTAACTTAGAATGAGCAAGACCTGTAATTAAATCTCACCTTTGATAGTATCTGTGTGACCATGAACAAATAATGTTTCTGAGCCTCAGTTTCCTCAGTTGTAAAAATAAAAATAATAATAATTGTTGTCCTTACCTCATGCAGTTGTTGTAAGGCTTAGCATTTGTAAAATATTTTGAAAATTATAAAGGCTATATGAATGTCACTTATTAATATGATTTAATAACTCTCTATATATATACAGCAAATATGGTCTATTGGAAAGATCCTGAACTGGAAATTTAAGAGACTTGTATTCTCAGCCCTAGTTTACCCTATTATTTTTGACAAGTCATTTAACCTTCCTAAGGATCCATCAACTATCAAATGAGATATTTGACCTAGGTGAACTCAAAGATTCCATATAGCTCTAATTCCTTGATTGTGAGAACTTGTTCATTTTTATTGGCTATTTCAGTTAGGTATAGGATTTGTTTTGTTTGTTTTTAAAACATTGTTCTATTCCTGACAGACTTATATTAGAACTATGCAAAAAACCTGGGAAGATTTTGACTAACCTCAAACATGATGGATGAGTTAGTTCAGGGGCCTCAAGGCCACATGTGGCCCTTTGACTGGATCAAAACTTCACAGAACAAATGTTGGTTAAGTCAAAGGGACACATTTGAGGAGCTAGAGGGCCACATATGGCCTCAAAGCCACAGGTTCCCCACCCCTAGAGTTCTACTCACTAAATTAAGCAATGATTCATGATAGCCAAATTTTGGTGAATAAGTATTATGATTTTTAAAAATATTGTTCTAAAAGTATATCAAACATTTATATATAATATAGACTGATAGCAGCTAGGATTTATACTTAGCTATTTTAATAATGATATAAATACCAAACAGAAGGAAGAAAAGAAGGAAGGAAAGAGGGAAAGAAGGAAAAAAGGAAGAAATTTAGAAGGGAGAAATGGAGGGAGGGGGGAGAAGGGAGGAAAAAAGAAAGAAAACAGTTTGAAGTCATTTTGTGAAGATAAGAATGAAAGAAAGAAATATCATTCTAGATTATAGAGATAGTTGCAAGAGTCAGAAATGTGATCACTCTCTTGGCTGTTGCTCAACATTTAGCAGTTGATGTTTTCTAAATAAATAGTTACTAAGTCAAAACAATTAAAGTAGCCCCAGTAGCAAGAAGTATAGCCCAGATCTTCCAACACAACCCCTCCACAAAGATCAAGAAAAAGCATTAGACTGTGTCCTGATTGTGAAATCCAAAAAATCATCACAATGAATCATTTTCCCACCCCAGACAGGCATAGGGAAATAGAAAGGTATGTGCAAAGTGGGAACTAGATCTGGGTAGGGGCATATTGTTTAGAACATTTAAATGTCAAGTGACTAAAAGAACAAAGCTGTGCACCAGGACAAGAAGACACCTTAAACTTCTGTAGTCAAAAACATATGCTGATGGGCAGTTCTGTTATTCAATCCCTAGTTCCAATTCACAGATCTGGTAAGATAGAGGAAAAGACATCTCCTTAGTGGGATTCCAGGATAAGGAGTGGTGGTGGCCACTGGGCTATTTATTGAGCAACAAATAATTTCAGAAGCAATCAGTAGTTATATGGCTTTGACCCTGGGAACAGAAGAGGGACCCAATTCTAGATGTGATCCCAGTCTGAAGCCTGGAGTGGAATAGCCAAAGCAGGAATCCTGAACCAAAGTGGAGCTTGTAGTTTTGACATTCTGAAACTACATAGAACTTTCCAGCTAGCTGAGAGTTGCTAAATTTAGCAACAGTCAATTAAATACCTAGCAAAGGACAAGCCGACAGACATGTTGCTCAGACCTAAACTCAGGGTCAGGAATTTGTAAAAGAAAGACCAAGAGGGCAGTGTTCACACTTTGCATGTTTCAGACAGACCACCTTTGGAGTATTGAAAGCTTGTAGGTGTCTGGCCTGAAGTATTCTTGACATCTTAGAATAATACAATATGCAATACCTCTTGCAGCATGCAAGAGGAAAAAATAACCCTCAGCTCAGGCATTTCCCCCAGAAATGAATGGAGCTAGACTGTAGAGTCCAACATCAGGAAGGAGAAAAAAAAAAGAATCCTATCATAAAGAGCTACTGTAGAGAAAGTGATGCCCCAGACCCAAGGCCTGCAGAAGAGAATGACTCCTAAACATCTATAAGCAAAGTCTCAGAGAAAAACACAGCTTAAAAGCAAGTCCAACCAGACTTTCTGAAATCAATTAGGCAAGAGTTTAAAAAATTATTGTAAACATCAAATAAGAGCACCAAAGAAAAAATTGGAAAAGAAATGAGAGCTATGAGAGAAAGATGTGAAAAGAGAATTAAATTTTGGAACAACAAGAACAAAACCAAACATAAAAAAGAAAGAAAATATTTGAAAGACTGAACAATAGAAGAAAATGTAATAATCTGGAAAACAGATTAAGGAAAGATTATTTAAGAATCTCTGAACTAAAAGCCATGGCAAAAAAGATTGTACATCATATTTAAAAAAATCATAAGAGAAAACTGCCTAGATTTCTTAGAACCAGAAGCAAAGATAAAAGGAAATCACCAGTCACCTCCTGAGAGAAATTCCCAAAATAAAACTTCCAGGAATATTATGTATATAAAATCTAGAGATTCTAGGTAAAAAGGCTACAAGTAGCCAGAAAGAAGTAATTTTAGTATCAAGGAGCCATAGCCAGGATCTCACTAAATTTAACAGCCACCACTCTCAAGGAGAGGAGGACTTGGAATACAATATTCCACATGGCAAAAGATATAGGATAATAAGCAAATGTAACTTACCTGGCAAAACTGAGAATAATCCTACTGAGGAAAAATTGACCTTTAATGACATAGAGGGCTTCCAAGCATTCCTAGTGAAAAGATTAGAGGTGCATAGAAATTTTCAAATAAAAACAAAAGCATCAAGGGAAGCACAAAAACATAAACATGTACAGGCAATCAAAAACAAGGACAAACTGTATGCTAATATGGCATTCTATTCTAATGTTGCTTTTTTATCTCTTTAGGTCCATTTTTCGTCTGAGATCATGATTGTTGTACCTGTCTTTTTTTTTCACTTCAGCTGAAGGGTAAGAGATTCTGCTTCAGTCTTTTATTTTAGCATTGCGTGCACCTTTCTGTTTCAAGCATGTTTCTTTAAAATAATGTAACTGGCTTCTAATCTATTCTGATATTACCTATTTTCTGTGTGAGTTTATCTTATTCACATTCATGGTTATGATTATTACTCCATTTATTTATTTATAATTATTGCATGTTTCCCTCCATTCTATTCTTCCTTTTTCTTCTCTTTGTTTCTTACTTTTTCTTCAAGAATTTGTTTGTGTTAAGATGTGAATATGTCTTTCCTCTTTTTTCCTCCTTTAGCATTTTCCCTTTCCCCCTTGGCTCTCTTTTGAATGAAACATATTTCTACCTAGTTGTACATGTGTACACGTGCATGCATTCTTCCCTCCTGAGTTGAGAGTGAAGTTAACATATTGCCTATTCTCCTCCACCCTTCCATCTTAATATTCTACTTGTGTGTTCCAAATATGTGACATAATTTTCCTCATTATTCCTTTATATCCTCCCCCCAGTTTATTTCTTTTATCCTCCCTTTCCACTGTTCTTTTATCATAAGCAAAACATATCAGAATCACTCCTAGGTTCTCTAATAAAACTCCTCCTATGGTTCCTGATGATGATAGAGTTCTCAGATCAGAGTTAATGCAAAGATTCCATTATCACAATTACTATTCAAAATAGTCCTAGAAAAGCCAGCTATAGAAAAGACAAGAAAAAGATATTGAGGGAATAAGTGCGAGCAAAGAGTAAGCAAAATAATTACTTTTTGTAGATACTATGACGGTTTACTTAAGGAAGCCAAGAGTCAAGTAAAAATCTAATAGAAACAACAACTTCAGCAAAATTTCAGGATAAATTAAACTCATAAATTATTAGCATTTCTGTATATTACCAACAAAATTCAATGGCAAGAAATACGAAAAGAAACTCCATTTAAAATAGTTATAGAAAATATAAAATATTTGGTATTCTATCTGCCAGGACATCACAAGAACAGCATGAATATAATTACAAAATATTCTTTATGTAAATACAGATCTACGTAATTGGAAATTTTAATTGCTATTAGGGAAGCTTTGCTAATATAATAATACATGAAAACACTATATAAATAAGCTCACTTATTATGTTTTATGTCAATCAAACTAACCAAAGGAGAACTAGAAAAACTCATAACAAAATTCATCTAGAGAAACAAAAAGTCAAGAATCTCAAAGATATTATTGGGGGAAAAATGGAAATTAAGGCGGCCTTGCAGTAACAGATCTCAAACTATATTGCAGAGCAGTAATCATCAAAACAACTTGGTGCTTGTTTAAAAAAAGAAGTTGATCTATATAGAAGCAAACAAAAACAGTAGCTTAGTATTTGAGATCTCAGTTATTGGGGCAAAAACTCACTATTGAACACTAACTATTGGGAAAACTGAAAAAAAATCTGACAGAAAGTAGGCATAGACAAACATCTCACATTGTATTCCAAAACAGACTCCAAAGAAGCACAGGATTTAGACATAGGGTAACATCATAAACAATTCAGAAGTGCAGGAAAGAAATACATCTGCTGGATGTATGTATAGTGGAAGAATTCATGAGCAAAAAAGGGGGGGGGGGATCAGAGGAGAAAACAGACAATTTTGATTATATAAAATTAAAAAGTTTTTCAAAAATGAAACCAATGCTACTAAAATTAGAAGTGATTAAATGGGGGTAGAGGAGGGAACTATATAACAAGTTTATCTGATAAAGGTCTCACTTATAAAATATATAGGGAAGTGATTTAAATTTATAGGAATAAGAACCATTCCCCAATTCATAAATGGTAAAAAGGATATGAATAGGCAGTTTTCAGAGGACGTAATTCAAGTTATCAAGACATTTTAAAAATGCTCTGAATCATTAATAGTTAGACAAATGTAATAACTAACATTCTGACACCCATCATATTGGCAAAATTGACCCCCAAAATGACAAATTCCGGAGTGACTATGGATACGTCAATGCACTGTTGGTGGAGTTTTGAACTGGTCCAGCCACTGTAGAAAGCAAGTAGGAAATATGCCCCAAAAGCTATTCAACTGTGTATACTCTTTGACTCAGTGATGCCACTACAATGTCAATAACTCAAAAAAAAATAAAAGAAAAAGGAAAAAGACTCATGTACAGAAAATATTTCCAGCAACTCCAATTGTGGTGGCAAAGAACTGGAAATTGAGGAGTGCCCATCAGTTAGGGAATGGCTGAATAAGTTGAAGCATATGACTGTGATGGAATACTATTATGTTGTAAGAAATGATGAAGAGGGTAGTTTCAGAGAATTCTTGGAAGACTTCTATGAACTAATGCAGAGTGAAGTGAGCAGAGTTAGGAGAATATATGATAAAAAAACAACACTGAAAAAACAAACTACTTTGAAAGGCTTAGAAACTCTGATCAGCACAATGCCTAATTACAATTCTAGAGGACTCAAGGTTAAACACACTAGTAACCTCCTGATGATGGACTCGGGGTACAGATTGAAATGTAAATATGTACACACACAATATAACATAGGTATGTAGATAGATGGATAGATAGATAGATAGATAGATAGATAGATAGATAGATAGATAGACAGATGGCTGGATAGATAGATATGATGTGGTCAATGTGGGAATTTGTTTTGGTTGACTATACATGTTTATAACAAGGGGTTTGTTTTTGTTGATTTATCACTGAGTATGGGGAAAGGCAAGAGGGACAGAATGAGGACATGAAAATAAAATAAAGCAGATTTTTAAAAAATAAGTTAACACTTATGTGGTAAACATTATTCTGTACACCACTAATGGTGGTAGCAAAACAAAAAAGCACAAATTATGTATATTCCAGTAAAATGTATTGAAGGATATGAGTTATTGCAGAGTTATCCCAGTCCTCAAGGAGCTTGCATGCTAATGAGGGGAGCAATTTTGCATGCATGAGTGTAACCCTTGGATTACTACCTGTGCTCATATCTAATTAGAGAGATATTCAAAGATCCTAAATTTATGGTAATTCTATTCTTGAAAGTGTAGTTTAAAAACTTATAAATGTCTTGTGATTATACCCCAAGTTAGAGAGTAAAAACTCTCTACCTCTCTTAACTATAGACTGGTGTGGGAGGGGGGGAGATGGGGGGGTGAAGCGTAGGGTCCCAAACTTCAAGTTAAGTTAAATCAAGAAGTATTTATTAAGTCCCTACTGTGTCCCAGGCACTATACTAAGCACTGAGGAGAAAGGCAAAAATAGTCCCTGTTCTCAAGGAGTTCAGAGTCTAATGGGAGAGAAAATAGGAAAAGTTCTATGTACAACTGAGATAAATTCAGGATAAATTGGAGATAATCTCAGCGGGGAAGCAACTAGCATTAATAGGCAAATTGAGAAAGGCCCCTTGTAGAAGTTGGGATTTTGAGATTTTAAGGAAGCTAGGGAAACCAGGAAGTGGAGAAAAGAACAGAATGTCAGTTTATGGGGGCCAGCTAGGGAAAATGAATGGAGTCTTAGAAATGGAACACTTCATGAGAAACTGTAATGAAGCTAGTATCACTGGGTCTTAAATTAAGAAGGGAGTAAGGTGTAAGAAGAGTGGAAAGGTAAGATGTGGCCAGGTAATGAAAGGCATTAAAAGCCAACCAGAAGAGTTTGTATTTGATCCTAGAGATAAGAAAGCCACTAGAGTTTATTGAAAGAGAGGGGGAAAGAATAAAACTAGGAAAGGTTGTTCTCTCCTGTGTGACTCCTAATCCTCGTGCTAACAAGAAAATGTAAGACCTACCATCACGAGTGTTTATGAGAAGTAGGATTAGACTACAGAGATTAAGTCTTTAACAAAATAAAGGGATGTGATCAGGAAGGCTGTCAATCACATCCATATGAAGTAAGAGGTTGTGGAGTGGGGAGAAGAGGGAAGGATGGGAGAGAGAGAGAGAGAGAGAGAGAGAGAGAGAGAGAGAGAGAGAGAGAGAGAGAGAGACAGAGAGAGAGTGAGAGAGAGAGAGAAAGAGAGAGAGTTAGTGAGAGTGAGAGACAGAGAGAGACAGAGAGGGAGTGAGGGAGGAAAGGAGGGGAAAAAAGCAAGCAAACAAAACTACTTTTCTCCCCAAAAGAGTCTATTACCTCCCTCTTGTCTCTTTAATTTTCTCTTCTTAGATTTTCATTTAGAGATTGATTTGAGGAAGGGAGTTGCAAATGTCTGCCATCAACAGCTGTGATGATCGTGCTACTACTCCATGGGATGAGAGGAGGAGGAGGAGGAGGAGGAGGAGGAGGAGGAAGAGGATACTCCTCTTCTCCTCTCCTCATGTCTTTTCTCCTTTCCCTCAAGTGATCTTCAAAAACTTCAGCTGTGTGTGTGTGTGTGTGTGTGTGTGTGTGTGTGGCCGGGTGGCAGGAAGGGGTGGGGGGTGGTGGTGGTGGGGGACTACACCCATCAGTTCTGATTTATCCTTAACTTCTTTTCCTTAGCTGGAAAGAAATAGAACTCAAAGGGCCTTGAGTAACTTTGGTCCTTTTGCAGGGAGCTTGTGTAAACTTTATCCAAGGGTGGTTACATAATTACAAACATACCTACATAGATAGATAGATAGATAGAATGACACATATAAAATGAATCACAGGTAGTTCAGTGGGAATATAGAAGAGGGGATATGTGGAAGAGATTCTGTGACTATAAAATAAAAATATTTGGCAAATAATCAAATCAATGCCATAATGAGGCATCAAAGTAACACACACACACATTTCGATATGATATATGATATAATGGGGAAAGTACTAGAGAAGGTGTAAAACCAAAGTGTTAAAGAAGTTCAGGAAAGAGAGATTGCTTCCTGCAGGCCTAAAAGGCTTAATGGCATAAGTAACATTTGAGCAGGGATTTGAAGAATGTCAAAGATTTCAACAGCCAGGAACAAATGTGTAAAGGGGGAGGTAAAGGGGGAGGTAATGGGAATGAAATGAAGAAATTTAGATTTGGTTAGACTATGGAGATTCTCAAAGGCAAAGAGTATGGACTTTATTCAGGAAGCAAGGGAAAGCTATTGAGGGTTTTAGAGCAGGAGAGTGATGCGATTAGAGTTGCAATTTAGGAAGATTAATCTGGCAGCGAGGGGTAGGCTGGATTGGAGAAGAGAGAGTCTAGTGGCAAGATTTCCTGTGAAGGTTATTTTGATCTTACAACATAAAAAATCCAACGATTTAAAGTTGAAATGGACCTCAGAGATCATTCAATTTAAGTCTCTCATTTTACAAATGAGGAAACTAAGACCCAGAGAGAAGAATTTCTTGCCCAATATCACACAGGTAGTGAATGGGAAGGTCTGGTTCATTTGGTGTTCTCCTTTTCCTTCACTCTACATAATTTTACCCCAAACTGTATCTTTTGGAGATTCCCTGGACTCTTAGAACCATTTTAGTTAACTGTCTTCCCTTTTCCTTTCTCCTCCTTCCCATCTACCCATTTCTCCTCTCAGAAATAAATCTTGCTTCACCAAGAGTAGATTTGGGTTGAGCTAGTGCAATAATGTTGAATGCGAGAAAAGTAGGACTTATAGAGAAGCATGAGATACAAGGAGAGAAAAAATTCCAGCTCACACTGATTTCCAAATAAATCTCTCTCTTTATTTGTTACATAGACACATCGTGAGCAAGTAATCTGGGCAACAGACCAAGAGGAAAATGTTATAAAAATAGGCAAGCCTAAAAACAATCAAACAAATAGCCATCAATGCAATTAAGAGTCAATTCAGTGGAAACCTCTGTCTTTTAATGCTTTTCCCATGTATGCCATTGAGCCTCTGAATTTATAGCTTCCTATAAAAATCCAACTAAAGTCCAATGTAAAATGAAGAGGGTTTCCTGAATCCTCTATACTCATCCTGCTTCTGCAGGAGTGTACAAAAAGCCCCCACTGTTTCTAACGAGGTTGAGACAGTTCAGTATTCTGTAGCTGGCTTATAAAAAGGGACCTGTTCTAGGGAGAACAAGTCTTCTTAATAACCTATAAGGCATCAGCCACCCACAAATCAAACTCTATTCTGGAACCTGCTACACTTTCATTCTGTGCCACTTCTCGGGGCTAATAATTTCCTTAAGTTTACTGCCCAGTGTAAAAAGGAACATAGGAAACCAACCAGATTTTCAAATGAAATATTTGGTTTCAAATAGTTTCTGTGTACCATGACATGAGTTTGGCTGTCTAAATTTCCCTCTCTCAAAGGATGTTCCAGTTACCACTGCCCACAGGTATTTCTGAGTTTGGGGCATAGGCTTCTTAAAATATATCAGTCTCTAATTCAGACCTTTTCCCTGAGTCAGCATGATGCCTCCCAGAAAGGTAATTTAATCTGGAGTCACAGGGCTTAGCCAGGGCTTAGCCAGTAAATTAGCTGAGCCAGTAAATTAGGTTGGGCCTCAGTTTCTCCATCTGCAAAATGATAGATTTGGACTTTATTATCTCTCAGGTCTAGTTGTAGATCATATCTAATTAGAAGAACAAAAAACAAAAGATTTTTGGAGACATGTGGACAGCTATCTGAAGCATTTTGTGTTGCTAACAAATATTCAATGGGTCAACTATTTTGAAAGTTTTACTCATTAGGTGGAACAGCACCTAACCTGATATGATTCACCATGAGAACTAGGGAATGGGAAGTCCATCTTTTGCTGTATTCGATATAGGAGGGGACTCTGAGGAAGTTCTGAGCTCTCTATGGTTTCCAGAAACATGGTGATTTCTTTCCTGCAAGTCTTCCTCTTAAACAGAAAGTCTACGTTCACATTGTTAATCTGAGTGGTATGGTCAGTTCGGATTCACCCAGTCAGGATAACTTTAAGACCCATTCCATTGCAAAAATTTGGCTTTCCTCCCTGGATCTGCAATAGCTGCATGTATTCTCATCGTGTGAACATGGCAAAATGAGCTTCATCCACATTCAAGTATGCATATTGTATGCAATGTATATGTATCGGTATGGAATCCACAAAATGAATAGAATAAAGAAATCCAATTAAAGAATTACTATACAGGGTACATGCCTATAACTTCTCACAGATTTAACCAGTCTGTAAAAAGAGCCAAAATCCAGGAATTCACTTGACATTCTGAAATGTTTTAATCAGTCTTTTAAATGGAAGACCTTTCATTCCTTGTCCTGTCTTCCTTTTCTGAGTTGTTAGAAGGAAAAGTGGATTATTCTATTTATTTTCATTATGTCTACAATCAAGTCTATATATTTTTTACTATATTAATGGTCACTCATGACACAATGAATTCAACCAACCAAATGTTGATTTAAATCATTACTGATACTACTAGGTTTACTATGTTATGGGTCAGTGACTTCAAAAAACCCATCAATGCTGTGCTTCTAGGAGATGGGGGGGGAACAGGGTTTCTTTAATGAACTCCTTAATTTCCAATGATGCATGATAATATGCTCCTATAAAGTAAGTAATAAATACTGTTGCTTCCCAGAGGCCCTCTTTCCACCCTTGAGTTTAAGTCTGGTTTTGCAGTTTGTCAGTCAAGTAGCATTTTGTCTTTTCAGGCCTTGCACCATAGTGCTCTGAGCAAACTAGTCATTGTCTCTTGATGGCATCCTCAACCAGGTCACCAGAAGGCTGCTAGTTGAAGTCACATGTCACTGACAATGATGCTGAATGCCTCTCAGTTCCAAAGAGAGTCAAAGACGCCCTTGGACGGCCATCTGGAGGCAGCTAGAGATTCTTCTGGGGACAAGCAAAGCAGCAAATATCTGCGGCTGTGTCATGTTTCATTTATTCTTTTGACTAAGTTCAGGGCTTGTCAGCATTTTTTTTTTATAACAGGCCTTTCTCCTCGGTGGTTTTTAAATCCAGATCAGACTATTCTTTCTGGGCTGATGCTTGGCAGATCTGAGATCTCCTCCCAAGAACAAATTTGAATGCCCTGGATTTTCTCTGTTTTTGGCCACAAGCATAATTCATTTAAATACAGACTTTTGTATTTTGTATATTTCAATTGTCCCAATCTGTGGGATTCTAGTCCCTGTGTGTTCTTGCTCTGTTTTCAGTTTCTGCATGAATGTGTGTTTTGCAATTGGATTTATCATTCCTTAAAAATTGGACTCTGCCTCTGCTGGGAATCAGTACCGGTTATACTCGATACTAAATACTTTAAGTTCATAAACAAAAAAGGGTGGGGTACAATAAGGTCTCTGGGGACATATAATACTTGTTTATGGTTGTGTTTTTTACTTCTAAGGATAGGGATTGGGTCTCTGATTTCACCAGGATAGGGAACTACAAATTTTGAGGAGATTCCTTCAACTTACTGTCTGAGAATTGGCTGCGGCATAACTCAGGATTACACAGAAAAGATGGCAGAGGGAGAATTTTAATCCAGGATTTCTTGGTTCTAAGGCTAGCTGGTCCATGCCATTATGTGCCTTTCTTTGGAGAGATGTCTAAACTAGTTACCTTTTTTTTTGCTCTGGTTTCTACTACGTTTTAAAAAGATTTGCCCAAGGTAGCTATTTTTTTTCCTTGTGAAGAGATTGATTTTATCAAATGTGAACAAAACAGGTATTTAGGTGCCCTCTTAAAATGTAATCATGTTTCATAGACTTCCTGAATGGAAAGGGACCTCCCAGATTATTTAGTGTAACCTGTACCCCAAGAATAAATTTGTCCGACATCACCAATACACAATATTCATTTTCTACTTGAAATTTTTAGTGACAAGAAGCATAATGTCACTAGAGGTAGCTATCTTTGGGTAGTTCCAAATGCTCAGAAGTTTTTCTTATAATGAACTGAAATCTTCATCCTCGTAAGTTCCTGATGCTGGGTCAAACAGATCAAGTCTAAGCCCTCTTTCATATGGTACCCTGTAAGTATCGAAAGATAGTAATGGTACTTCTCAACACTTTCACTCCCAGTCTTTTCTTCTCCTGGATAAACTTCTCCAGATATTTTGACTAATCCTTCTACAAAATGATTTTGAGTTATTTTACCATTATTATTATCTTGTTTTGGATAAACTCTAGCTGGTTGATGATCCTTCTAAATGGCCAGACCATAAGTGCACATGATAGGCTGGATGTGATCTGACTAGGTCAAGGAACTTCTGGGGCTGAGAGGGAAAAAAAAATGATGATTTCAGTTCTCCTTATCTTTTCTGATTGAAGAAATATCTGTGGTGTTAAAAATGCACATGTGTTATTGGGGAAGGGTTACAATGATAAAGAAACAGCTTTGGGCCTAGCATAATAAGCCTGGAGTCTTAGGAAATAAATAGACCTGGAAGCTACAAGCACAGTATTGTGCAGGAAGGAGTCAGGACGACTGGATTCTAGGTTTATATTTTTGTTACTGTTGTTTGGCTATTTTTCAGTCATTTCTGACTCTTCATGACCCCATTTGGGATATTCTTGACAAAGATACTGGAGTGGTTTGCCATTTCCTTCTCCAGTTCATTTGACAAATGAGGAACTGAGGCAAACAGAGTTAAGGAACTTGCCCACATGGACACAGCTAATACATATCTGAGGCCAGATCTGAACTCAGCAAGATGGGTCTTTTTGACTCCAGGCCCAGCACTCTCTCCACTGAGCCACCAAGCTGCCCCAGGTTTGTTTTTTACTGAGTACAAAGTAACAGAGTCAGTAAAAACAAGTGTTGGTACAGGGTGGGAGCAACAACAGTGCATTTAAAACTTGTCTTTAGAGGTGGGGCAATGAACTGAGAATGAACTTGACCACCACAATGGAACAATGGTAATTATATTAGTGATTAAAAATAACATTTATGGAACGCTTACTTTACCTCGGGCACTGTGCTAGGCACTTTAAAATTATGATCAATTATTTACAATTTATTTATATTCACAGTGATCTCATTTGAATGAAAATAGAAACTGTAAACTGGAGCAGGGGTGAAGCAGGATTGGGCCTCAAAGCCAAATACCCTGCTCTAACACCACCTACCTAGTAGCTATTTACTTACCATAACCTATTATCTTCTGGTACCCTCAACTCCTTCAGTTTTATGTCTAGTTTTCATTATTCCCTTGAGATATTTTTTAGCAAAGAAAAGATCATTGGCCAGAGTGATCACCAGAAGAAGACCGCCAACCTCAAATTTGACAAATTTTGGGAGTCTCTGCAACGTTCTAAGAAGATAACATTCCTCCTGATTGGGCTTATGATCACTTTCATATCCCTCAGCAGTGGAACCTGATGGGGATGGAATATGAACCCCTAAAAGGAAAAGACCATGTCTTTGGGATCGGGACCCCAAAAAGAAAAAGCCCCTGGAGTTTCTCATGTGGTCCAGGTCCCTGGTGTTCACCCGGGGCACCTGGCCCCAACCTAGACTGCCACTCCTTAATTCCATCTAGACCCCTTGTCTGTTTCTAGACTACTTGGCCATTCCTAGATCACATCCACAGTCTTCTGTATTAAAGATCCATCTTGCCTCCATTAAAGTGCTTAGATTCCTTAAGAGTCTGGCCAATAGCAAAGATTTCTTAAAAATCTCACCCACCCTAGCCAGTGTTCTAATAAACCTTGTCTTTGGCTGAAAGAAGGCTTGGTTCGAATTCATTCAAGGCAGGACCCGTGTTGTTTGCCCTTGAATCCCAGGGTTCACAAAACCCCCTAGACCTCCACACACCCACCATTTGGAAATGTCTCCTTTCTCAGGCCAATAACTGATTTCCTCACTCTTGGTGGTATCCATGGATTCTCCCTGCTCATTGTCTAGATCATGAGAAGC